>NC_046666.1:77300293-77308894 GCF_010883055.1 Belonocnema kinseyi | reverse complement strand
ACCCTCAGCTAATAAATTAACTTTTTTTTGTAGTCCTTTTTTCGGTATTAATTTGACTCGACCACTGTGAAAAGAAAATTTTCACACGTCTTTTCCCCTATCTGCTAGAATTTCGACTTTCTATTTGGAGGTTAATTGGCCGATCGTCAACTTTTTTTAGATCTTCTTCACATCTCCTGTCTCGACCCTCGACCTGATTCTGAGGGGAATCCATGCGAGCAAAGCCCTCTGTCAAAATATTTCGGGTATAGTCTGCAACCCCCGTGGAGTGGTCTATCTTTATTTAGAGATCGTTGGATGGCATACACTCTTAACAGTTAACATCCATATTCAAACAAATAGGACATGAACACCAATTATTGGCACCTTAGCACAATTATTGACGTGCCTAAAACTGAAGATAATTTATTTTATTTTAGATAAATATTTGATGCACTAGATAATTAATAAGTGCATTATATCTAAAAATGATAGTATAAATTAATTAATTAGGGCGAAAAATGTATTATATTTAACATTGTAGAAGGCTCCTAAGAATTTGTTAATTTTTTTGTTTGAGATGAATTTTTTTTTAAAGCAACGTATTTTGTTGTAAATTTGATTTTTTATGATGACCGGATTGTGCTAACCACCGGAAAGTAACATTGTGGTAAGTCTTATTGCGTCAAGTCACATTGCGTCAAGTCACATTTGCGGCAAATCACATTGAGGCAAGTCACTTTTGCAGCAACTCTCATGTCAAAAAATATGAAGTCTACAACAAATTGGCAAAAGTGCAGCAAGTCACATTTGCGGTAAGACACATTGCAGCAGGCCTCATTCGGGAAAATTGTGTCGTCCACAAAAAATTAATAAAAAGAAGTGGGAGACTTTAATTATTATTTATGTGAACAGTTACATTCTTGTTTTTCCCCATAGGACGTTGGAAGGTGGAAAGGGTGTAAAATACATTATTTTTGTGACAGGGGTTTCCAAATAAGAGATGCCACAATGTGACATGCCGCAAATGTGACTTGTCGCATTGTTGCCAATTTTTTATGGACTTCATATTTTTCGAAATGACTGCTGCCGTAAATGTGACTTGCTGAGAGTTGGCATGATTCAACCCCTTTTGTAATAAAAAATTAATTTTCTAGGCTAAAGATACACTGCCACATTAAAAATTGAAGGAATTTGTTGAAAATTCATTTTTAAAAAATTAATTTTCAAATGGAAAATTTAATAATTTACTAGAAAATTCTTTTTTTCTTAATCAATTTTTTCAACTGCAAATTGAACTACATATTTAAGTTTTGATTAAACATTGATCGTGTTCAATTTCAAATTTAACAATTTGGTAACAAATTTACATTTATGTGGAAAATTCATAGTTTTGGGTAAAAAATTCAACTGCTTTGATGAAGATTCGCCTTTTTGGTTTTAAAATTTATCTATTTCGGTAGAAATTTGATTTTTTTTTAGTAAAAATGCAAATGTTTGGTTAAAAATAAACCTTTTTTGGTTGAAAATTTAATCATTTTGCTCAAAATTCGCCTTTCTTGGTACGATGAACGTGAAACTCGCCATTATAGGACAAACCATGAACCAGAAAAATCCATCAAATATTTGAAAGAAACCAATTTGTTTTCGATTTTTGTTTCATTCTGCTTCCATATAGAGGAAGCTTTGTGATGGTAACATTTTCGAAAAATATTTTAAATGCATTTAATCAAACGCCATCAATTTAAAAATGTCTAATACAATATTCTAACAAATTTTACGTGTGTGTGTGGATATTTGGATGGTCGGATGTGACACTTTTTTGTGAGCACGATGACTTGAAAACGATTCTCTTTTGAACTTTTGAACAGAGAAAAGTTTTTATTGGGCATAATTCAAAGTTGATGCATCAATAGAAAACACATTTTGATCATAAATTTTCAAACAAAAAATAATTCTGATGATTTTTGTAAAACAAACCATAAAGTTTGAATTTCCCCTTCGCTTTTTTAGCTCAAAAAATTACCATTTCAAGTATAAAATTTGATTTGTCTGATTTTTCTTTGCATTTTTAAAATTGTATGTATTCTTTTGTAATTGTGTGTTTTTTGTAAGTTTCTATTTTTAAATCGATTAAAATAAAAACTTTAGTATGTCTAATATGTAAAAAATCAATCATTCTTTCTCTACGAGGAAGCAAATACATTTGCTAACAGGAAGCAAAGTGCTCGAGAAATGTGCAATATATAATTATAAATACCAAAAAAGTGGAAACACTCGAGATCGAATTCACAGCTAGTTTGATATAATTTATCTCGTTTCAAGTGAAGTATGATCTGAGCTTCAAATTTAGAAGGAATAATTATTATTACTTCTCACATGCAGATGATATAATTCTACTTTTCAAATTTTATTTATCAAATAAAGTGACATTGACAGTTTATCGATCGTTTTGAATCTAGGTCTTAAATTAAGGTAAAATTCGGTCTCAATTTAGAGTAATAGTCAGAATTAATTTCAAACTTTTTTTGAGAGTCCCTATTTAAAATATTTTCGACTATATTTTGACGCATCTCAAAATAGTTATCTCAAAATAAGCCTAGCTTTTTTTCGGTGCAAATCTTGAAGTTTATACTGTCCTCGTCGCTAATTTTCTAGATGTAATAATAAATGAAGAAACGGAATTAAATTGAACTATTTTTTTCGTATTTTATATTATTATTATGTATTATTATTATTGCACCATTTAACCATTTCCCTTTCGGGGTAAGCGTGACTCACTCGGTAGGGGAAAGGAGTAGTGTGTGGAAGGGATAGAGAATTTTCAGATTGATACAAAATTCTCGTTTCATTTATTAAAATAATACGCCTATTCCGCAACACTGCTCCGACCCAGGTTACTCATCAATCTCTCTAGAAATCACCCTGAGTGAAGATCCACACATAGTCGTAATGTGAGGTTCCCCACTTGGGTACATTAGTGGCCAAGGTCTTTTGTTTCAGGCGTCATTCACTCTACTGACACTCTTTTTATTAACTATTTTCCACCATACTTTTCTGTCCTGGCATACTTCTCTAGCTTCTTATACGTCCATGCATTTTTTCATGCAGGCTCTCGTGTTTCTGTGGCTTCTTATGTCTCTTCGAACTAGGGTTTCATTCACACAGTGTAACCATTTTTTCCGTAGTCTGCCTCTGGGCACGCTGCCATTTACTTTACCTTGATAAACTTCTTTCGTTAGTCGTACATTTGAAATTCTCTCAACATGCCAGAACCATCTTAACCGATTTCTGTCCTATGTGTCTACTAGCGTCTCTTCTGCACCACATTCTTTGAGAATTATCTCGTCACTCACATTGTCCATCAGAATTCTCCCTCATATTACGCGCATGAATCTTATGTCAATTACGTTAATTTGACTCTTATATGTTTCTTGACGGATCCATGTCTCGCTATTGTATAGGACAGTCGGTAAAAATATAGAATTATGTATTGCCATTTTATCTCTATTTGATATATTTATATTTTGAAAAAGGGGCCCTGCTCTACCAATAACCTTCTTACCTTCGTTTATGCGTCTATCTAACTCCTCGTCTATCTTCCCGTCCCTAGTAAAAAAGCTACCAAGTTACACGAACTTATTAACTTGTTCAATTCGCTCACATTTAAAACATAGATTTTTACGCTAAATTACATAAGAAAAAATGTTCTCAAAAATTTATTTTTTGTATCGAATAAATTTCCACAATTGTGCAAGAAAACTCGGTACCCTTTTTCTGAAACACAGATTCATTTCTCTTGTAACACTAAGAAGGCCTTTTAAATGAAGAAGTGTCTGATGATGGGGGAAGTGGGCAAAGTACTGTTTTTACGTCGATTAAGGGTCTCCGCCGATGAGGTGTCGACGACAGGGTCGCCGTTTTCTGGATCCGCCCTAACGGCGTCCCGATTATACAGATATTTAAATGAGGACGCCTCCGCCGATTCTGGCCGCAACAGTTACGTATTATCGAATTATTCTAATTTCTGCGGGCAAAACCGCCGAAGAGAAGTTTGCGATATTCTGGCGACAACCACCTCTTGGGTTGCGTTAAGTCGTCGACGTTAGTAAAAAAATAAGGTGACGCCCCTGCCGACCCTAGGGAGTGGAAACCACCCTCATAATCGGCAACTCAAACGCCATCCCCTTTCCGTGGGTGTTCTCCACTTCAACCGCCCTCTGGGGGGTGTTTGACAACTCTTGCGCAAACTCCATTTCTGCTTTTCCCATTCGCAAATGTCAGCCAGCGAATCCTATTGCGAATACTCAATTGGGGTTTGCCAAAAGATATATCGTTATAAATGCCCACTTCTTATTCGTACTTCATTTCTTAATTTCCCATTTCAGGAAACTTATTTTACAGTCATCACAGGTTGGCACCCATTCACCTTTTTCACATCTTTTTTTAATTTGTCATACCACTGTGAAAATAATATTTTGGGCATCTTATTATTATTATTATTATTATACCATTAAGACATTTCCCTTTCGGGGTAAGCGTGAATCACTCTGGTGAGGAAGGGAGTAATGTAGGGGAGGGGTACACATTTTAACACTGGTCTAGAATTTTCGTGTTATTTATTTAAGTATCACGCTCATTTCGAAACACTGCTCTGACCCAGCTTGCTGAAAAATTTCTCTAACGATCATCCCAAGTGAAGAGCCTCACAAAGTCATCATGTAAAGCTCCCCACGTGGGGCCATTAGTGTCCAAGATCTTTTGTTCCAGACTGCATTCACTCCACTGACTTACGTCCATGCATTTTTTCATGCAAGCTCTTGTGTTTCTATGGCTTCTTATGTATGCCAAATACTTTACCTCTATATGCGTGATTCGCTAGTCATTCATCTTTCATTCTCTCAACATGCCTAAAAGATCTCAAAAAATGTCTTTCACATATGTAAACTAGTGTCTCCTCTACACGACATTATATGAAGATTATTTCATAGCTCACTTTGTCGATCAGAGTTTTCCCGTATATTGAGTGCAAGAATCTAATGTTACTTGCGTTAATTATACTTTTATCTTTTTCTTGATAGGTCCATACCTCGCCTCTGTACATCATAGTAGGTATGCATATAGAATTATGCATTGCCATTTTAGTCTCACTTTATCTACTTTTACTTCTTAAAATGTGCCCTGCTCTAGCAACACACATCTTACCCTCGTTTATGTGCCTATCTAACTCCTCATCTATCTTTCCGTCCCTAGTGAATAAGCTACCAAAGTATACGAATTTATCAACTTGTTTTATTCCCTCATCATTTAGGACAATGTTGCACATTATTTATTCACCCTTCCTTCAAACGCGATAATTTTTGTTGTATTTAGGTTAATTTTTAGGCTCATTTTCTTCATGCGTGTCTTCGGTTTGCTTAACATTCTTTACAAGTATTCGATTGATTCTGCCATAACAACCTTATCATCTGCGAAAGCTAACCCACGTAACCTCACTCTCCCGAGATCCACACCTTCTTGGTCGAAGAGGTCCATTCTTAGACAATTGTCTATGAATATAATAAACAGCCATTAGGGCATAACGCATCCTTGTCTAACACATTTCATAGTTTCGCATTAATCTTTCTGGCATAAAAATAAGTATTTTCAATACATTTTACTCATGATCTGTAATTATTGCAGCTGCTTTTATATCACTTTCCTCTGTATAGTGGTACGATAATTGCTTTTTTTCGGTCATCTGGATCTTGTCCCATCTTGATACATAAATTTATCAATTCGCATAACTTCTGAGGTATGTAGTCACCACCGTATTTAGTAATTTTAGCGTTAATATTGTCTACATCAGCAACCTTACCATTTTATAATTTATTAATTATATCCTTAACCCCAGAGGCAGAGACTCTCTCAATTTAGTTTTCTAACGCGTCGTGTTCTATATCGCAGTTATGGTACCTTATAGCTTCATCTTCCAATAATTCCTGGTAAGATTCTCTCACGACGTCAAGTATTCCTTCTGCATCATGTAGCAATTCACCATTGCTATTTCTCATGCTGCATAATTTTGTACTACACCTCCCTTAATATTGATCAACGCCCAAAACTGTTTCTTGCTTCCTTCAAAGTCGTTTTCAAATTTTATTCTCTTTTTCTGTTATGATTTTATCTTTATTATCCTCAACTAGTAGTTTAAATACTCTCTTTCTGTGCCTGTAAGCATTTTCAAGTCTATTTATCTCCTAATTGCTAACGCCTGTGATTTTCAACTCTCTTTTAGACGCTACTTTCCTTTCTTGAGCGTTTGCTTGAATTTCATCATTCTGCCATGCATCACCATACATTCTTTGTACATCCACTGTACCACACACTCCAGTCGCACTCCCAAAACAATGACATGCTAGATCATAGCCGATACTTGTAATGTCTATTAGCGCCATTTTTTGTAAAAGTTTGTGCATAATTGTAAAATTGAGTTAAGTGGGGTTCCTACTTTGTTAGGTAAAAAAATCGTTTTTTCCTTTTTGCATTTTCGGATAGATATATGTTTCACAAATATACCTGGAAAATTTCAAGTCAAAATATCAAAAATTTCGAAAGTTATCGGCCGTTGAATGGAGCGGTGTCAAACGCGCTGGGCTGCAGCGGCCGGGTGCTCTGCGGCGGCGAAACCGGTTCCGATTTTAGACTTGTTTTACTCGTGAATGCGGAAGGTGGCTTGTTGGACCTGGCATAGCTGTCTAAGCGTAAGTACTCTCATTTTCTGAACTTTATTTAAACAAATGATTGTTGTAAATCTGATGTCAAATTCGTGATTTCTGACCGCTTGAACTATGAAAATCATATGAATCTTAGAAAAAAGTAATTTTGCAATAGTTTTTATTAAATAAATTGTTTAAATAATTTTTTATTGCAAAAATAGTACCAAATTTGAAATCACTGATATCGAAAGCTATGAAAAGCATATGCATCATTACAAAAATTGTAATTAAAAAAAAATTGTTTGTGAAAATTGTTCACATTTCCTGAACTTTGTTTGAACAAATGATTGTTGTAAATTTGATGTTAAATTCGTGATTTCTGACCGCTTTAACTATGAAAATCATACTCATCTTGGAAGAAAGTCATTTTGCAATAGCTTTTGTTGAATAAATTATTTAAATAATTTTTGATTACAAAAATAGTAACAGATTTGAAATCAATGATATCGAAAGCTACCGAAAGCATATGCATCATTCAAAAATTGTAATTTGTTTTAAAAAATTGTTTAAACAAATGAATTTTGCAAATTTGATGGCAGATTTAAAATCATCGACCCCGAAAACATACAAAATAATGAATATGTGTAGTTATAGCGCAAAAGTTCAACATAATTTTTTGCGTTTTTTATGAAAACTTTGAACGCGTTTTTCTCAAAACCACGTTTTCCGTGTTGGTGGAAGTCCCGCAATGCGCAAAAATTGATCAATCGCTATGAAACTTTTTTGACATGTTTTTAGGGGTCCGCACAAAGTAGACTACAATCATCAAAAAATATTGAAAATTGTTTGTTTAAAAAAATAATTAGTAGCAGAAAAAAAACGTGAAAAAATCAATTTTTTCCAAAATCTCACAACTTCCTTAACTTTTTTGTTTCAGATTTTTTCTACAGCGGACAGATCTTGCACCAGCGGGAAAAGTCGCTACCAACCACCCGCCATTTATTAGTGCCCCCTTCTTCCCTTTTTATGTAACGACCCAACAAATTTTGTAGAACTACAATAAACATGAACAAACAATTGTGGAAAATTTCAGCTTCCTATCTTTTATACTTTCCTCAAAAAATATTCCCAAAAAAACAGCCGGATTTCGGCCCAACAAAGTAGGAACCCCCCTTAAAGCGTCCGAATTCTATTAAAAATATGCAGATTCTAGTAGAACTATTTTTTTATTTTGGTGCGCTCCGCTAGCACCTCCACAGCGGAATTTCAGTATTTTATTTATACCGTTCTTTTGGGCTTCTGTGGGTTTTTTGGGCACCGAAGACGATTTTTGGGCTCTTTTAGTTTTTAAAAAAAACCGACTTTTGGGTGGTGGTGCTAGCCGCTAGCACCTCTGCAGTACAGAAAAATTGAAAAATTGAAAAAAGCAACAGTGCCAGAATTTTGGGCTCTTTTTGGGCTCTTCAAAAATGCAAAAATTAATTCTGAAATAACAACCCTTTCCTCTAAAAACTACCCTTAAAATTAAATATGCAACTAAACTAAATGCAAGCATATCAGAATTTTGGGCTTTTTTGGGCTCTTCTTAGGCACCAATGACGATTTTTGGGCTCTCTTATTTTTCTCAAAAAACCGGACTTTTAAGTGGAGGTGCTGACCGCTGGCACCTCCAGTACAGAAAAATTGAAAAAATCAACTGTGTCATAATTTTGGTTTTTTAGGGCTCTTCAAAAATGTAAAAATTAAATTTGAGAAAACAACTCTTGCCTCCCTAAAATTACCAAAAAATAACTTACGCTCCCAGCCAAAGTTTAAGAATATCCGAATTTCATCCTGAACCCCTAAAAAATATGGAAATATACCTAAAACAAAAGTGTGAAACAAGTGCGAAAAACCTATACCGCAGGTCTGACCTAATTTTATG
>NC_046666.1:77276009-77300193 GCF_010883055.1 Belonocnema kinseyi | reverse complement strand
ATCATTTTTGTTTGTTAACAACACACTGCCGAAAAAATTCAAAATAAAAAATATTACACTATTCTTCTTCAAAACACTCTAAGTTATACGCGCAATTCAACAGTAATAATAAAAAAAAACAATTAAAAAACATCACTGATGCATATAACCAAATCCTGCTCGGTTTCCTTCAGCTAAAAAACCAAAATAAAAAGAGCAAAAAAAAATTCAGCGAAAAAAGCACAAAAATTACGAATAAGTGAAACACTTTCCATGTTCATTTTCCGTGTTCATTTCCTTATCTCCAAGGTAAAATTGAACAACATTAAAAAACTACCCCTATCACATTTAACGAACCAAGTCTGAACCTCCATCAGCTAAAAGTGCTAAAACAAACTCAAATTAAAAATGACTACCCAAAACAACTTTTACATCATCTAGTTAATGAATCTGTCTCCACAGTAATAATCCATATCAGCTATGAAACTCTCGTATTTCATAGGAATTTAGTCTCAACTTTCATTAATTAATACGGTACAAAATACTTGAAATTAAAAATAATCACAACAGGAACATTTCCAGGTCCATTAAGCTAGCGCATGCACAATTGAATTTTGGGATTTTTCATAACTCAGAATTTTGTTATTTTTTGGGCTTTTTTTAGGCGTCAACTAAAATTTTTGGGCTTCTTCTTGAAATCACTAAATAATAAAAATTCAATTACATAAGAATTTTAGGCTTTTTTACACTCTTAAAATCCGCAAAAAATCCCAAACAAACCCTTAATTTCCAAAACCATCCCATTAAAAAAAATTGAAAAGTTTCAGTAATTTAATCTCGGGAAATTGTTGGGCTTTTTTAGGCTCTCAGAAAACACCCACTACGGCTTTTGGGCTCCAACACTTAACGTGAAAAATCAACCCCTTTCTACCACGTACATACGACTTTGCCAAATAATAACTTTTTTCAGAATTTTACAATTTTAATAGAGTCTCTGATTCTTGGGCTTCTTGAAAATACCCGCTACGATTTTTCGGCTTCCACCCTTAACGTCAAAAATGAACCCCTCTCTGCCACGTAGATACAAGGTTGTCAAAAAATAACTATTTTTAGAATTTTACAATGGCAATAGATTCTCTGATTTTTGGGTTGCTCGAAAATATTACTACGATTTTTGGGCTTCAACCCTTAACGTAAAAAATAAATCCTTCTCTGCCACGTAGATACAACTTTGTCAAAAAATAACTTCGTTTAGAATTTTACAATGTTAATAGAGTCTCTGAGTTTTGGGCTCCTAGAAAATACCCGCTACGATTTTTGGGCTCCAGCCCTTAAAGTTAATAATCAATCCCTGTCTACCGCGTAGATTACTGTACTTAATAATGCAGTGTTTTTTTATTTATTTATTACTGGTTATTCATATTTTAATAATGTCCTGTATTACAATGTTCATATGTGTTACAGTAATCGAATAGACAATAATTACCATTTTGTGGACTTATTGTTGACATTTAATTACAAAAATTAGAATTCTTCATACAACAAAACTGCGCCAATCGTATGAAACTTGTATGTATATCCGCAATACAGAAATAGATTATCAATAAAAAAATCTGTCCGCCGCGCGGGTTCATTCTCACGGGGCGCTCTGCGCGCGGTTCGCAATTTTAGTTCATTAATTTTTTTTCGTATCTTGCATAGGTTCACCGCAAAATGGAATTCTTTATTTTTAATCATTTTTTATTGTTATGATATTCTTTTAAAGCTTTCAAAAATGAAAGTTTCTCTTCTCGCGACTTTTTTTCATATCTTTCCTTTTTAGCTTAAAATGTTCAGATTAGTTTGTTTTTTTGAATTAAAAGATTCTATAATTCTGATAATTTTATTTTTATCGAAGAAAGTCATAGGAATAAATTGCTCATATTTCCGAGTATTATAAAAACTGTACATAGATTTTTTAATCTTCAAAGAAATGGTCAACAATTTTTTAAACGCGCTCACTTTTTGAATTTTTATTCAAAATAGCTGGTTTGCTAACTTTTTCATTATTTTTAGGCCTAAAAAATTCTGCCAAAGCAGAATCAAATTAATTCAATCTTTCGAAAGTAATCGTGCCTACAGAATACATACTACAGATAGTCAAAAACTTTCGTAAAAATAATATTTTCCGAATCAGGGGGCCTCAAAACGTGGAGATTTAAGAAAAACCGACAAAGTGAAATGTTACATAAAAGCACTACCTTCTCATTAAGATGAGAATGTAAAATTAAACATTTTGAATATGCTGTTTTTTTTTAAGTTGACTGATTGGGTGTTTTCTAAGAGCCCAAAAATCAGAGACTCCATTGACAAATAAAAATTCTTAAGAAAGTTATTTTTTGACAAAGTCGTATCTACGTGGAAGAGAGGGGTTGATTATTGACGTAAAGGGATGGAGCCCCAAAAACTTAGTGGGTATTTTCGAGGAGCCTAAGAATCAGAGACTCTTTTTCTACCGTAAAATTCTATAATAAAATATATTTTTTGACAAAAGTGTATCTAAGTGACAGAGAGGGGATTATTTTTTACGTTAAGGGTTGGAGCCCAAAAATCGTAGTGGGTATTTTCGAGTAGCCAAAAAATCTGAGACTCTATTTTTATCGTGAAATTCTATTAAAAAATGTATTTATTGATAAAATTGTATCTACGTAGTAGAGAGGGGTTTATTTTTGACGCGAAGGGTTAAAGCCCAAAAGTCGTAGTGGGTATTTTCGAGGACCCCAAAAATCAGAGAATCTATTGCCATTGTAAAATTCTAAAAAAAGTTATTTTTGAGAAAATTGTATCTAATTGGCAGAGAGGGGTTTATTTTTTACGTTAAGGGTTGGAGCCCAAAAATCGTAGTGGGTATTCTCGAGGAGCCTAAAGATCAAAAACTCTTTTGCAATTGTAAAATTCTGAAAAAGTTATTTTTGACAAAGCTGTATCTACGTGGCAGAGAGTGGTTCATTTTTGACGTTAAGGGTTGAAGCCCATAAATCGTAGTATGTATCTTCGAGGAGCTCAAAAATCAGACTTTATTGACATTGTGAAGTTCTAAAAAAGTTATTTTTTGGCAAAGTCGTATGTACGCGGTAGAGAGGGGTTGATTTTTTACGTTAAGGATTGGAGCACAAAAATCGAAGTGGATGTTTTCTGGGAGCTTAAAAAAGCCCAAAAAATTTCCGTAATTAAATTACTGGAAATTTTCAATTTTTTTAAGGTGGTTGATTTTGGAACTTAAGGGTTACTTTAGGGAAATTTTTTGCGGATTTCAAAAGCCCAAAAAAAGTTTAAAGTTCTGGTGTAATTGGATTTATATTATTGATTGATTTTAAGAAGTGGAGGCGCTGGGTTAATGTAAGCTGGCACCTTCACAAGAAAATTTATTTTTTGGAAAAAGTAAAGAAGCTCAAGAATTTTAATTGACGCCTTAAAAGCCCCCCAAAAATATCAAAATTCTGAACTATAAATAACCCCAAAATTCGATTGTGGAGGTGCTAGTTTAATGGACCTGGAAATGTACGTGTCGTGATTATCATTTATTTCAAGTATTTTTAACCGTTTTAATTGATGAAAGGTGAGACTTGTTTCCTATGAGATAAAAGAGTTTCACAGCTGATTAGGAATATTACAGTGGAGCTAGATTTATTAACTACACGGAGAAACTTTCTGTTATAAAATTTGATATCATATTTATTTTTAAAATACGACAATAGTAAGCCAGGATAGAGTCACTTTTGCAAGAATTACTACTGTGAATATTAAACTCTGAAGTTATTATGTTTATTGAAATATAAAATAAATGATTAAATAATTGCACTTATAGAAAAAGAAACTTACTTTAATCAAGACAGACTGCATAATTTTTCCAATAGAAAATAGGAAAAACTGGCACACGGGTCTCCGGGGCAGCAGAACGGAGATATTTCCCTGTGACAAATACAAATTATAAGTTTTAGGAATTTTATCATCCTCATGAACTTCGGCGCGTGTAATGACGTCATTTGGTACTGAATCACGAAGCACTACATTCAATTGTTTTTTCTTTCATTGCACCTTCCCATTGAAAATAGTAATTTTTCATACCTGTTTTGCAACTTTTGTTATTTTAACTGCTACACTGAAAATTTTTTGGGCGAGCTGCTCGCTCACGTGGTAGAGCTGGAACACCAAATGCGTCGCACGCTGCTCACCTGCAACTGGGTACACATCCTCTCTCCTATTGGGCACGCTCTGTTCCCGCATTGGAACAGCTGTAGTCCCAACAGTATTGGTACAGTAACGCTCCCTTTAGGCGGAAGCACGGAATCCCCACGCCGAGTTTCGCGCGGAGTTATGCAGTTATAGTTTATACTCTTGGGGCAATTTCATTCTCTCTTGTAGGTCTGCTGCGTTCCCAACACACGGGAAAGGATATACTCGCACGTTTGGTACTATAGCTTACTTAAATGTGGTCTGGCCGCTACACCAACCGTCGTGGTGGCGCTGCGTGGCCACTAAGAAGACAGATGTTTGCCCAAATTTTTTTCAGTGTAGTTATAGAAACTACGGTTTTTTCACTTAATTTGTGAATATCACTTTTTTAAACTTTAATCTGCTATCGAAAATATAAATTTTTCTAACTATAAATGGCAATTATTAGGTTCGTGGTATATTTATAAATGTAATGGAAAATGTATTCCTTCCTATGGCTGAGGCAATAATACTATTTTCTCGGCTATTTCCTAGATTGCCATCCAACTTTTGTAAATATCAATATTATAATGTCAAATTTTACGATCAAGAGTTTCTCCGTGTTGATGATTTAAAAGTTGTTTTGGGTAGTTATTTTTAATTTGAGTTTATTTTGGTGTTTTTAGCTGATGGAGGTTAACACTTGGTTCCTTAAATGTGATAAGAGGTTTTTTAGGAAAGTGTTTGTTTCACTTAGTATTAATTGTAGCTTTTATGGATTTTTTGGCTGAAGGCAGTCGAGCAGGATTTGGTTACATGCATCAGCGGTGTTTTTTATTCGGCTTTTATTATTACTGTGTGATTGCGGGTATAGCTTAGAGTTGGAGTTTTGGGAAGGCCAAAAATAGCATAAAATTCGGATATTCTTAAATTTTGGCTGGGTGCGTAAGTTATTTTTTGATAATTTTGGGGAGGCAGGGGTTGTTCTTGAAAAATAATTTTTTTCACATTTTGATAGCCCAAAAAGGGCCAAAATTCTGGCGCTGTTGATTTTTAAATTCTCATCAAGAGAATGTATTAGATTTGTGTAAAATTTGACCCCCCCCCCGTTTTTGTCAAATGTCCACGTTTTGAGACCCCCTGAATCCAAAAAAAAAGGTTTTTACGAACGTGCCTTTCTGTGTGTGTGTGTGTGTGTGTGTTGGTGTGTGTCTGGCTGTAGATTTTTAGTTTGTTAGCACGATAACTTTCGAAAGAATTAACAGATTGGATTAGCCTTTGGTATACTCTTTTAGTGTCCCAAAATAAAGGTCAAGTTCGTTAGCCAGACATTTTGGGTGAAAATTCAAAAAGTGAGCGTATTTTGAAAATTTTTGAGATCACTTTTTTTTAATTCAATAATTGTCTTATGGATATCTATAGCATTCAATTAGATGAACAATTTATCCTAATGACTTTTTTTTATAAAACCAAAATTTACAACAGTTATAGCATTTACAAAATTTCCAAAAACGCACGAAAATCAATATTTTAAGCCAAATAACGCATGATATGGAAATAAGTCAACGGAAGAAAAATGTTTGTTTTCCAATGCCCTACAAGATTGTTTAAGCACCTTTTTGATTTTTCTTAAAAAATTGAAAATTCAAATTTTGACTACAAAAAAAGAATGAAAAATAAAAAATTACATTTTGCGGTTAAAATGTACAAAATGGGTAGAAAGATGACTAAAAAATAATTGTGCATTTCAAAAAGATCTACAAATTTGTTATAGATAAGTTTTTGATAGCATTTGTATTTTGTGTTCTAATCGTGAAGCATGATATAAACAATAAAAAATCGGCCCACTGCGTTGGCACATTCTCATCACTACTTATGTTTTTTAATTTCTTTTTCGTCTCATGTGTGGGTTTTCAAAATATTTACTGTTTTTTTAAATGTTCTTAATGCGATTTTTCACCAAAAAAAACATAAACAGAAGTATCAAAACATTATTCATGGCAAATTAAAGAATTTTTACATTCTCATCAAGAGAAGGTATTAGATTTGTGTAAAATTTTCCCCCCCCCCCCCCCATCTTTGGCAAATGTCCACGTTTTGAGATCCCCTTAATCCGAAAAAACAGGTTTTTACGATGGAGTCTGTCTGCCTGTGTGTGCGAGTGTCCGTCTGTACATTTTTAGTTTGTTAGCACGATAACTTTCGAAAGAATTGACAGATTAGATTGGCCTTTGATATACTCTTCTAGTGTCCTAATAAAGGTCAAGTTCGTTAGCCAGCCATTTTGGGAGAAAATTCAAAAAGTGAGAGTATTTTGAAAATGTTTGAGATCACTTTTTTTAAATTCAAAAATTGTCTGTATAGATATCCATATCATTCAAATAAACGAACAATTTATACTAATGACTTTCTTATAAAACCAAAATTCACAACAGTTATAGCATTTACAAAAATTAAAAAAAAACACGAAAATCAACATTTTAAGCCAAATAACGCATGATATGAAAAAAAGTCAAGAGAAGAAAAATGTAATGTATTTACTTTGTGAAGATCACTTTTAGAATATATGTTGTCAAAATTAAAAGAAAAAAAATTAACTGGTTTTACATTGCTTATTAATTAATGATAAAAAATGTTATTAAAGGGATTATTTTTATAGCGTTGCATTATTTTATGTTAAGAGTGCCTAAAATTAATAAACTAATCAGCGCAGAGGAAACAATCCTGGATAATTTTTGATACTAAAAAAATATGTAAACAAATTAATCACATAATAATGTAAGTTATGGAAAAACTAATAAAATAATTGACTAATTGATTGACTCATAAATGACTGAGTATCAAAAGAGTATCTGAAAAAATTGAAAATTGTTTTGTAAGATGAATTCTGTTCTATATACCACCCCAGGGGTAGAGTATTTTAACAGCCAATTAATCAGTAAATTAATTAATTAGCTTCTTCATGACTTAAATTTTTATGTGATTAATTTTTTTACATATTCTTGTATTATCAACAATGAAAAATATTTGTTTCCTCCGCGATGATTAGTTTATCCATTTTTTGCACTCTTAACATAAAATAATAAAAAATTATAAATGTAATCCCCTGATAACAATTTTTATAAATAATAAATAAGCAATGTAAAACCAGTTAATTTGTATATATTTAAAAAATTTAATTTCGACAACAGAAATTCTGGAAGTGATTTTCAGAAAGAACATATACTAAATATTCACACAATTAATAGAGTGAAGCGTATTATTTAAATAACTGATTGTTTAAAAAAAAATGGAAAAAAGTCATCTTGTAATGAGATAAAATTCATGTATGCCACCAAAATGTTCAAATACGATCGCACTACATTTTCCAGTACATATAAATCTGTATCTATGAAGACTAGAAGATTATTTTTATTAGATTTACGCACAATTTCTAGCCCTACAGCGTTTTCTCTCGTACTACTTGCTTAGTTTTACCGATAAGCGAAGTATTTTGAAAAAACTGAACACAAGTAATTTACCCTGAAAAATAGGTCAAAAGTGTTCAACTTTGTGAGGCCAGATCAAAAGACCCAATAGGTCCCTCATTGCATTTTTGTTTTATAATTAATTGAAATTGCGTCTACTTTATTTGAAGTTTTGAATTTTTTTGTAAAATTAATAGGTTCCAAAGAACAGGTACATACTTCAGAATTGGGCTTTCGCACCTCTTTTTTTTAAATCCGGGTATTTTTTAGGACCATAACTCTGTACTTATTGAAGTTAGGAGGTTTTTTCTGCCTTCGACTTTTTCAGAATTTCCCCTAGTTTAATTTTCGTGTCGAACATTTTGCTCTAAAAGTCAATGGGGCGGGTCAGTACTCAACCACGATTTTTGGAAGTTTTCTCAAAAATATCTCCGGGACGCAAGGTTGCCATTTCAAGAAAACTTGCTATTTTAATCATGGCCCCTTAATAAACGGTTTTAGCGAAAAACGCGGATTACCTACTTAATGCGATGTAAATGTACCAGAAGCCTAGACTATAATTGACTTATAATTTTAAACCATAAATAGCGAAATATTAAAATTTTAAACTTGTGCAGATTGAACAATTATAAAATAATCAGATCTGATAGGCAGATCATATTAAAAAATTTGAGAATTGTAGTGCTCGAAATTCAAAAATTATTTTGGTAGAAAAGTTTCCTATGCCGGAAATTTTTTTAAGTTGTTCACACTTAAAATTAATTAACTTTAAAGTTTGAACTTGAAAAAAGTTAAAGCCTTCAAAATAAAACACTAATAATTTTAATCTTGAAACATATTCAAAACGGTAGAATTGTTAATTGCATTAAAAATGAAGAAACAAAATACTATATATATTTCACAATGTCAAATTTAAAAATGTTTAAATTTAAAGCATTTTAAACCAGACATTAAAAAGGAAAGTATTTGTAATTAAAACTCGTTAAAACTGATAAAAACTATTATGTACGCAAATAAGACAACTTCTTTATTCATAATGGTTCATATTCAATTTTAAATTTCAAACATTAAACATTTTAAAAAATCACGATTTGGAAGTTATTTGTAAGATTTAATGATAAGTTGTACAATTTTAGCCTTGAAACATTGAAAAGTAAATTTAAAAATTAAAAAGCAGTAAATTATAGAACTTCGTTCATTTTGATTTGCAGTGGAATTGTATTTTTAATTTAATGAGAAAAATGTTAATAGTTGGCAACGTGAATAGTGTCTTCAATTGGGGTAGAAGAATATGTGATAACAAGTGATTGAAGAATACTTTCTGCATTGTTGCAAAAGTACTACAAACTGAATAAAAAGGGATTACGGAATAACTAAAAATTACTGTATGCCATTTCTATTTTTATTAATCGTAAATAAAAAACATGTGTAGAAGTTGCAAAATTCTTAAACAAATCAGCGTCGCGGAAAACCAACAAAAATTAAATTACTGCACGTTCAAGCATGACAGGTTTTGCTTTAATAAAAAGGACTGCAACATTTCTGCATTTATATATCTTCATCATCACGATGTTTCTTTTTTTCAATACAAGCTATCTTTGAACCAAGAAATTAATCTGAATTTACTTTACCTTGAGAATAAATAAATGAATTTTAAATTATGCATAAATTTAGAATTCTATTGAACCACAGTGGATCCTAGAGACTGAATAATTTTTTCTCTTTCAGCTGAACAAAATTTTAAAGTCTGAATGATAGGATAAATATTTGCATGCTTTTGTCGTGTGCCAAATGTCAACCCTTGGAGGATAATAGGGCTAAAGACCCGATCGTGTCCCCTGGACAAACTTACATAGTGGCAGTCGTTTATCGAAGAACCGCGAGGTGGTAATCGAACAGAGCCATATGGGCCCCATGGGCTACCGGTATATCGCGTATATATGTATTACGTCACGTACGTGGCCGGATACTGTGAACGTGTTGCACCGCCCGTCTCCTCTGAATAATACAAAAGTCTCTCCAATAACAAACTCTTCCAAAAACTTCACTAAACGTACAAACATTTATTTCACAGGATATTCATCCGTCAATATATTCTTCCAAAATTGTACGAAAATGTCTCATAAAAAATTCGATTACAAATTATTAAAGTAAATCAGTATATCGTAAATTCAAGGGTCACTTTTGGCTATTTGAGATTTAAACGGTTGATTATTGCAACCGCTATCAATTAGTAACTTATACATTGCAATTGATAATCGACTTTTTATCATTTTTAAGTGCAGCAGTACAGTTCGTAGCCTCTTCTAACAATGGGATTTATTGGAGATCAAAAATAAATCTGCTTTCTCATGAATAGCCTTATGCACCGAAATCAGAGTATGAAAAAAATTACAAACTCAAAATTAGACTTCCAAACTACCCTTTCCCCGCTCATAAAAGATAATTACATAAAAAAGAGATGAGAGGGAGAAGAAGGAAAGAATGAACAAAAAACAACCCATAACTTTTTTCTTATTCTTTCTTCGCCTTTTTTACACTACTACTATTTTATTTAAAGAAGCCAAAAATGTGCTATTAAGTCAAGATTTATCTGCACATGTTGTTTAGTTTCGGATATAATACACGACTACTCTTTTGTCATTAACTTTATAACAAAAGATGATTATTTTTGACTAAAATTCACCACTATGCACAGAAAGGAGCATAGAAATATATATATATATATATATTAAATGTTCTGTAAATTATTTTCAGGAACTAATAGCCATTCAAATTTGAGCATTCTAAAATGATTGTAAGATAATGGTACTGTTTAAGCTTTGACTCATCAGGAAATAATTGATATTCGAGTAAAAATTTTAAAACTCTATATTAGTAGAGGCTCACTCTAAATGTTATATTTCGAATTTTATTATGCTGATATTTTCATTATAATCTGTACGAGAATTGAGGTATCTAAATTTTTTAGACACATATTAGCGACGAAAACGTTTTCAAGGTTTAGACTTCCTCATCAGGGATTATTTATAAGAAAACAGATTTCATTTCTATCTTAAATAAATTATTTAATAGAAATACTAAACTTAAGATCCGTACCAATAAGCAGGCTTTGCTTATGGGTATTTTATAGAGTCCTGTTTAATTGAAATATTACTAAAATATTAACAATTTTAAAAGTGTGTGCTTTTTAAAAATATTTCTTTTCCTATTTGGAAAAGTAATCATTTGAATGGATGGTTTTAGAATCAACAACAACAGAAATTAGATTAAATTATTATCTTGTACGCCACTGCAAATAGAGGTGTTGCAAAAGTTCGGAAATATATCAATAGGAGCCCCTGAAAATATAGTAGCGTTTCCAATAAACCTATTTAAGGCACAAAATTAGAAATTTTCGGAGAAATTAATATCGAGGGAATACAATATTTCATGCAATAAGCTATAAGAGCAATTATTCTAATTCTACTAAGATGGATATCAGTGTCAAATCCGCGTTTTAACAAGTTAGAATTTGAAATTAATTTTTTCGTTCATACAGTTGAAAATTATGCAGCAATACAGTCCTAAAATATTATTTTATAATTTTTTGGTCAATAGAGATATGTGAGTAGAGAACAAAAAAATGTTAAAAAGAGGAATGGCAGGACGTTCACCGGCAGCACGACGGCGGAAATAATGTCGTTACCTGTTCGTGCAGCACACGTGCCACTGAGTACGTGCGCGTGCATGTTACCACTGTCGCGAATTCGAATTATTTGAAAATTCGCAATAAAAGGGGACAAGCAAGCCGTTAGCTTCCTCTCGCATTTAAATTTCAACGAGTCATTGCCACTTTCTGCAAGACTTGAGAATTTAAAATTTATGAAATTGAAAACTCTTTCCTGTACTTATCTTTAGAAAGCCTTACTCTTCACACATCTTAAATTTGGCTCATTTTTATTCCCGAAACATTTTTCACTGTATCTTTTATCTTGATTAGACAAAAACACACGCGCTAGTCTTGTTTATAACATCTTTTATGTAAAATGATATAATCCTTCGATGAAAAAAAAAGAAAAAATGTAATAATTAATACTTCGACCCAAAGGGATTTGAATTTTAAATCAAAACAGTTCATTTTTAACAAAAAAGTTGAACGTTCAAGAAAATATTTGAATCCTCAACCAAAAGAGATTAATTTTAAAACCAGTTGTATTTTTAGCGAAAAAAGATGAAATTTTTAATAAGAAGATTAATATTCTAAAAAAAGTCTGCCCGCCACGAGGGCATATTCTCATTGCGCGCTACGCGCGCGGCTCGCTTCGCTCGCAAGTTTGGGCGCATCTAAGGCACGCCACTGTTGGTTCTCGCGCTTCGTGCTCTATGTTGTATATATCTCGCGCTACGCTTTCTGTCATTATATTTTTGCACATTCTTGCGCAAACATTTTAAAATTAAGTTTCAAAACATCCACTACTGTAATTTTGTGATTGTGAATCATCTTTCGTTAAAAAAGCTTAGCTCGAGAGTTTGAGCGCACCTACAGCACGCGACTGAGGGCATTTGCACTCCGCGCTTAGTCTTTGCATTTCTTCTGAATTAGGGCACAGACCTTTTAAAATCAAAGGTTAGCGGACCGACAACTGTAATTTTTTGATTTTGAACTCTCTTTTGTTAAAGCTCTTTTGGCTTTAACGAACAGATTTTCATCACGTATCTCATGCTTCTCACTCGATTTTGTCCAACCTGTCAACTTTTCTACACTATACACAACACTTTCAATATCAATTATAATACATTTTTTATGTAACTCTGCCAAGGATTACAATTAAAAAATGGCGAGATAAAAAGAAAATTTGATTTGTCATGATTATTTTTGTATTTGTTTCTTATTTTGCTTTAAATTGTATTCTAAGCTGCTCTGAAACATGTATCATTTCAATAAATGTATATCATTACACTTCATAATATGCATAAAAATGGAATCATACTAATTCTTATATCCTTATTTTTATAATTTTTTTATTTTCAATGTTGTTTTTTACGAATAAATAAAAACTACTGCCCATCTGCATAGGGTCTAATGCAGGAATCTATATAGGGTCCTATATATAAGCCTATGTCTTCTTTCGTCTTTTCTTTGCTTTTTACAGAAAGTTAATTTTTGAATTTTTAATCTTATGTTTTACGATTAAAAGAAAATCTACTCGTCCTATCGAAAAATGATTAATAATAAATTTATAGATCCTTTTAGGAAAACAACTTTTGTCTGGTAAATTAAGTTCATACCTTGTGTCGTTTTTTTCAAACAAAATTAGAATTTTCATTTAGAATGTTATTTTTTACGACCAAAGCAAAAACTAACTGTCCTATCAAAAATTATAGCTCTTTTTTGGAAGAACAAGTTTTGCCTTATTTTTTCTCGTAGCTTATATCGAAAAGTGATTCATTCTTAATTTGTAATTTTTTCCAGGGCGCGCAATTTTAGCTTTTTCATTTATTTCGTATCTTGCATGGTTTGACCAAAAAATGGAATTTTTGGATTTTTCATTATTTTTGGTACGATCAAAGGACCCCGCACTAAATGTATGGGAAAATGGCTTTTGGTGGATTTAGCTGAAACTTTGTAATTTTTAAGGTTATAAGTGCTGAATGAAATATCCGTGAAAAAAAATCCAAAAAAATGGACAGTTTTTGCGCTATGCGGTGCTAAGCGCTCAAGATCAGTGAATAAAACGAATTACAACAGAATTTGTTACAAAAGCGATGTCAGCATAGAAATCACGGTTCAGATCGTGGTCTGTCATATTTTCGCCTACACCGTTGACTCAGATAGTGCGCTTCTCAAAACGATCAAACGCTAAACGCCCAAGATTTTAACTTGACTAATTAATCACTTCTTTAAAGGCAGAAATGGTACCCAAAGTAAAATTAGTAACTAGTGCGCACATACCGATAATAACATTCTAACCTTCACAAGAGGGTTGAACGCTAAGCGCTCAAGATCAGCTAATAAAACCAATCCTAGTAACTTTAGCGACAAAAGCTATGTCACTGTAAGAATCAGGCATCAGAAAGTAGTCAGTAATATGTTTAGCCAAGCCAATGAGTTATGTTGCGCGCTTCTCGAAACGATCATACGCTAAGCGCCCAAGATTTGAACTTGACTAAGTAATTACTTTTTTAAAGACAGAAATGGTATCTAAAGTAACATTAGTAACTAGTGCGCACATCGATAATAACAGTGAACCCTTCGCCAGAGGGCTGAACGCTAAGCGCCCATGATCAGCGAATAAAACCAATCCTAGCAGCTTTAGCGACACAAGCGATGTCTGTATACGAAACACGCATCAAGAATTGGTTAGTAACATGTTTAGCCAAACCAATGACAATATGAGTCAACACCGTTGACTTATATAGCGCGCTTCTCAGAACGGCAAACGCTAAGCGCAGAAAATTTGAACTTGACTAAGACATCACTTTTTCAAAGGCCTTTCACAAACGGTGTAGGCGAAAATATGACAGACCACGATCTGAACCGTGATTTCTATGTTGACATCGCTTTTGTAACAAAATCTGTTGTAATTCGTTTTATTCACTGATCTGGAGTGCTTAGCGCCGCATAGCGCTAAAACTGTCCATTTTTTGGATTTTTTTACGGATATTTCATCCGGCACTTATAACTTTAAAAATTACAAAGTTTCAGCTAAATCCACCAAAAGTCATTTTCCCATACATTTAGTGCGGGGTCCTTTGGAGTGTTCAACTTCTCGACCAAATTAAAAAAGTTATTATCATAGTCCTGTAGGGCTTTCAAAAAGCAAAGTTTTTCTTTTCTTGACTTTTTTTTATATCATGCGTTTTTTGGCTTAAAATTTTCATTTTAGTTTTTTTTTTATTTTGAAAATGCTCTAACTCTGATAATTTTCTTTTGATAAAAAAAGTCATGGGGATAAATTGTTGGAGTTTTGAAGTACTATAAACAACCGTGCATAGAATTTATACATATAGAAAAATGTGGTTTCAAACATTTTTTGTACGATCAAATTTTGAATTTTCAACTTTTTGACCAAATTGAAAAAGTTGTTATCATAATTCTGTAGGGCTTTCAAAAAGCAACGTTTTTCTTTTTCAAACTTTTTTCGTATCATGCGTTGTTTGGCTTAAATCGCTCATTTTAGTTTGTTTAAAAAAGTGGTCTTAAAATATTCAAAATGTGCCCACTTTTTGAATTTTCATCCAAAATGGCGGGCTAACGATTTTGTCCTTTAATTTAGGATACTAAACCGGTGTACCAAAGGGCAATCTAATAGATTAATTTTTTCAAAAGTTATCGTGTTCAAAGACAGATAGACATACAGACAGACCCATTCGTAAAAAACTGTTTTTCAGATGCAGGGGGTCTTAAAACGTGGACATTTGACAAAAACTGGGAGGGTCAAGTTTCACAAAAATTTAATACCTTCTTTGATGAGAATGTACAAAAGACGAATTTTCAACCAGTAACTTGATTTTTAACTAATAAATATTGATTTTCAACTAAAAATGGAACAGTTAAACTTGTCATTGAATAACTTAATTTTGAACTAAAAAGTACCAATTTTCTAACATAGATATGAATTATCAGCACAAAATGTCAGAATTTTTATTGAAACTAAAAAAAATGTCCACTTTGTACAATCAGTAAAATTTGAGCAAATAATTTAAATTTTCGACAAAATAGTTTATTCCGCAACCAAAACATATTTATTCTGATCCAAACAATAGCATTTTTAACACAAAAAAGACGAATTTTCTACCAAAATATATTATATTTGAAACTAAAAAGACGAGCAAGGTATTTTTGAAAAGTGATATAAATTAATATCTTCATTTCAGAACACATATATTATATATTTATAAAATAAATGTGCAATCTAAACCTTGAATTTTGAATAAAAAATGCCAACGTTTTATGAAAAACACTAACGTAATGTATAATTGTTATAAATTGTAATTCTTATTTTAAAATAAATTTTTCTGTCATCTGTTACAATTTCGTTTAAGATAAACTATTTCCTGTAAAAAACGTAAATTTAACCTGGAACTATTGAAAAAATGAAAATCTCGTTCTAAATAAAATTATTTTTGTTTTAAAGTAGCAACTTTGTGTGTAAAATGCTGATATAACCGAAAATAGTATTAAAACATTATGAACCTTTAAAATCTAATGTTTTTTGTTCGAAAATGTTGATTTCCGCAAAAAAACACTAACAATACCCAAAAACATAAATTAATGGAAAAAACTGATTTTTTAAATCTAAGAATTTAAAAAAATTAAGTCATGATGAATTTTGTCTAAAAATGATTTTTTTCCGGTAAAAACATTAACACACGCTACGATTTTTCAAAATTTTGAAACTTTTTTGAAAGAACTTATAAAGAAGTTTCAAAATTTTATATTAAATAAATATAAAATATACTAAATTTTACAATTATATTAATTATATAAAAGTCTCAGAATTTTATATTAAAATTCCTTTATTAATTTATTTATTCTTGTTACATACATGAAAGGAATTACCTTTGAATAAATGTTTTTATTGTCAAATTTAATATATCTCGTAGCCTCAAGTAATGAACAATCAATCAAGTTTTCGACAACAAAGATTGGTAGATTTTCTAGACACATCGTTACACCATGATCTTTTGAATCGAAGAAATAATTTCTTTGGTAGTATTATTTGACTTCAAATTCTTTAAATTAAAGACACCAAACATTTTTTTGCACCCGTAAATACTGGTAAAAATGTTAAGAAATACGCTCATTCTATAATAATTCATAAACTCTTTCAAGAATTCTTGAATGGAATTGAATGCCCATTTACGATATATACTCTTGTACCTCCCTAATGAGTTCATTTTTTTCAGTACATAATCCGATGTTCGAAGATGTTGAACCTGCCAAAAAGTAAAAAAAATAGTAAAAACAAAGTGCAACGGCTATTGTTCAGATGCCTACGCGAAAGAGTCGAGTCTGACCCTCCGGGAAACAAAAGGTATGTTAGACTCGATACTCGATTCTCGATTCTTAAGAACGCCTCTGCTCCCTCTGCGTATGCTCGCAAACTACGGTTCCTCGCTTACTGTTTGATTTTTTCTTACAATTTACAACCTTACATTCATATGTGCGTACTTACAGACGATACACTTATTCCCGACAATCCTCTTCTATATGTATAACCAGGGGCAGAACACCTGAGAGATCTTTGCGATCTTCCAAGCATCCAAGTGATTTTTACTTTTTACGTAGGCGGACCGGGAAACTAAGGGAATTTTTTTGTTTATTCACAAGGCTTAGAAGAGTTAATTTATTAGTAGAATTCAATATGTTGAAGTTTCTTATTTAAGCCATTTCATGAAAAGTCTATATATTGCATTTTGTAACATACAGGTGAAATTGATGTTGCAGAAAATTCCTAATCTTTATTATTAGATAAACGAACCGGAAACAGCTACTTTTAAAATGATATGTTATTTAATTCAACCAAATAATCATAGTAAGAATCTAAAACCCAATATTGTGATCGATTACTAAAAAAATTAGTCAAATATGGAGACGTGCGTCTACAAAAAAAATGGTATCGTAACCTTTTAAGATTTTAATTAAGTCATTCAAATCTTCACCTCCCATATTTTACCTTCCCTACACCCTCAATTTCCTCTTTTCTTTCCATAATTCCCCACCCTTACCTTTTCCCTTCACTTCCCCTCCCTTCACGAACTTCTTCCTGGACTTCTTCCACCTCTCTTCAGTTCCCCAGCTAACACTTTTCTTCACCTACTCCCCTTGTCTATATCTCACTTCTTCTATTTACCCTCCCAAAATTTCTCCTAAATTCCTATACTTTTCTCTCCACTAAATTTCTCCTTCTTCCCCTTTGTTCATTTTCCCTCACGCATCCTATTTCCCCGCCAGCATTTCCCCTCAATTCCTAAACTTTTTCTCTTCCAATTTCTCTAACTTCCTCTCCGCTAATTTTCATTCACTTCCATACATTTCCTCTAATTTACTACCCCTAAATTCCCACACTTCCCCTTCCCCCATTTCCCATAGCTTCCCTACTTTCCTATCCCTAACTTAACCTTACTTACACTGCTCTTCTCCCCTACTCTGCTCCCCTTTCCGGCTCACTTCTATTTCTTCACCACCTCGCATCCCCCTGATTCCCGCTACTTCTCCTTCACTCATTTCCCTCACAACCCTAAAGTTAGAGAATATTTTTATACTCAATGAACTCAAGGAACATAATAATAATAAATAATGATAAATAAATAATAAATAAATAATAATAATCAGTTGGTTAGACACTCGGAATTCACCTAATATAATAATAATAATAATAATAATAATAATAAATGAGCCTTGGTGGCTCAGTTGGTTAGACACTCGGACTTCACCTTAGAGGGCCGGGGTTCGATCTCTGAGCCGGTACCTTTGGAAATTTTTCAATGTACCATTACCGAGGTTCTGCTGGTTCAGAACCCACCTTAAGCTGTAGGTCCCCACATCGTGTACTTGACTACAACGCAGTCCGTCAATGATGGGGTAACAACCAGGCTTCGTCCAATATGTCTGGGCAGACTGCTCTCATAAGATCACTTGAATGCATTATAAAAATGCGTCCGTGTCTGATGATATATACCGGGACAGCCCCGTGCAAAAATGATCAAATAAAAATCCATCTCTAACCAAAAATACCTTCGACAAGTTGAGCAGTATAAGCTTGAGACAACATTTTAACACAGAAATGTTTTTATACAATAATAAATACAATAATAATAATCAAAGTAATAATAAATATTAAAGATTTTGAAACGCTTGCCGCTTCCCGAGGATCGTCGGGGCACCCCTGGAGCCACAGCTGGGGGTCACAGCATGCGGGATGGTGGCGATGGTAGGCTGCGAGATGGTCAGGCAGATCTCACTAATCAAACAGCTGGCCAGCAGGAACATCTGCGACAAACGGTAAGCAGTGGAACATCAACTGTGTCTGCTGAGGATGCTTTGGCTAGCGTTATCTATTTGCAGCTAACAACCTCGACAGAAATACCGTGGGAGAGCATCAATTGAGATACCACAATGAAAGAGGAATCGGTGCGTCTCTATTACGAAAGTGCAAGGTAAGGTTTGAAACGAAAATAGAAAAAGGATACAATTTAAGAACGAAATGTGCTGCAAAGTATCCTAATATACAAAAAGTCGCACTAAGAGATCTTATCGCTAAGGTGAAGGACATCAGCAATAATCTACATGTTACAGAAGACCAAGATTAAACAACAGGTTGATTTGGCATGGAAAAACGATAGAAATGAACGTCAGTTAGAGGAAGCCACGTTAAACGGTTAAGCACGAGCAATTGATGTTCTTCCTCAACCTATTGATGATCCAACACCACCACATCCTCCAGAAGTGGATGGCCTTATACAATCAGAGGCAGAAGCATAGGTTCAGCTACCAAAAAAGCGACGAAAATGGACATACCATACGAACAGAGATGTTATGCGCCTTTATTTTTTGGCAGAGAAATGTGGACAAAGTGTGAGGATACAACATCATAGACTCTTCTTACTTAAATACCCAGAGCTATCCACAAAACTAAATGAGTAGAATCTGGCAGATAGAAAACGCTCAATATCTGTAAACAGACTGCTTTCGGCTGTTGAAATAGCTTCTATCAAAATAGAAGTGGAACAGCAGCTTCCTATTGATGAATTCGTCTTGGAAGATGTGGACAACGAAGACTTGATTGATGCTGAAGGTATAGGTGTTAGGGATAATGAACATCATGTACCAGATCCATTAGAATCACATCCGGATATTACTAACGATGATGTGGCTAGAGAAATCCCAGAAAAACTGCAGCACCTTGAAAGAAATTCTGGTCATGCTTTACTAGAGTTCAAATATGTAGAACCAACAATAAGGCATTCTCTGCTCAAAATGAAAATCACAAATGATCTGCGTGCACTAATAGCATATCGTGACACCAAGGTTTTATCTACGTACTTGAACGTAGCACAAACTGACTTAGAGGCGCAAACACTTGTATACTGTGCAGCTGTGGTAACCGTTAGAACGTTGGGCCGGAAAACTAGGCCGGAAAATGCATTTTTTGTTCCAGCAAGGGATCGACATCCACCATGGAAGATCAGGTTGGATATGGATTTCAGCAGAGTAAGGTGCAAATTGGGCCGATTAACTCAATATAAAAAAGTAAATAGAACCAGAAAGCTGATAAAACATGCTACTAAAACCATTCACCCTCGGCACATTGAGACATTAACACTAGCAATATTGGATGAAATTTTAGAATGTGAACGACAGAGACTTGATGTTCTTCCTGCGAGACTGCGTCCGTACAAGAAAAGTAGTGCACGAAGGCAACAAAATCAAAACTTTCAGACAGATGAAAGTAGGTTATATCGTGAACTGAGAGTAAAGCCAAATAACCAGCAAGGCACCGAAGTCCCTCAATTGGAAGATATAACTAACTACTGGTCGGGTGTTTGGGGAGAAATGAACAGATGCAATTTGGACACTACGTGGTTCAAACTGGAGGAAGCAAGGGCAAGCAATAGCCCTGTAATGCAACTGAAAAACATTACAGATTTAGATGTTTCAGAGGTGTTGAAAAGGGCAAGTAATTGGAAAGCTCCAGATCCGTACATGGTGGACAACTTCTGGTACAAGTACCTGATGAGTGTACATCTTGCGTTGGCAAGGTGTTTTCAGAAGATCATTCAACACCCAGATCTGATGCCAGGCTTTATGCTCCAGGCTACTTCGTATGTGTTACCAAAAAAATCAGACGCTCAAAATCCATCTTACTTTCGACCGATAGCCTGTCTTCCAACAATTTATAAATGTCTTGCAGCTATCATTGCAGGCAAGGTACGAGTATATTCTCATTGCGATGAGAATGACATTCTTACAGCAGAACAAAAAGGATGTTATAAAAACTCGAGAGGCTGTAAAGATCTAGTCACTATAGACGCTGTTGCCATGACTCAAGCTCGTAAGCATCCAAGGAACTTACACATGGCATACATTGACTACAAGTGCGCGTTTCCTTCCGTACCGCATGACTATTTGCTTGAAGTTTTAAAACTTACAAAATCTGCCCACGCCTTATTGACTTTATAAGCCATGCGATGAAGCTCTGAGGTACAAGAATCAAGTATTTTGATAATGGACATCCAAGGATAACTAGATCAATACGCTTTACGACGGGTATATACATCAACAACTTGCCCTAAACCTAGGTCTTTTAAAATAATAAATGCCCTTCTATAGATACATTCCAATGCCCTTTTTTAGAAAGCGAAGATTACATCTGATATTGGGATGTTCCTATCCAAACGGATCCTTATATCCCGGCCAATCCATCTGACATCGTGATACGAGCAAAAAAGGTGGAAGAGTCTACATCATCGACATTGCTTGTCCGCTTAACCGAAATTTGGAGTCAACCTATACAACCAAGATCCACAAGTATAGCAAGTTAAGGCATGAACTAAAGACCATGTGCAAGAATGTGAATCATGCATCTATTCATCCTATTGTGATTTCGGCTACAGGTAATGTGCACGCAAGATGCCCGGAACATCTTGAAAATTCAGGAGTCAGTAGGGTATTGGCAGCAGCTCAGAAGGCGGTTTTATTAAACACCTGTCGCATTGTAAGAAACTTTCTTGACCATCAGGAAGCGAGCGACTAAAAACCCGCGAAGTGGCAGATGGTAGCTCTAAGAAAGCATCCAGAGGTGACTGTTGTCACCTCCAACGCTCGCGGCCGCTCGTAATTGTATACTTACAGCATCATCGCAGGAGGTTTCAAAAATCGTATTGGATTGACTTATAACGTCCTAATCTCATCAGTTACTTGACCAAGTCTGTGGCTATGATGTATAAATGTGTTCAACCGAGTAAAAGTTTTTAATGAAAAATAGAATAATAATAATAATAATAATAATAAAGAAATTCAAGGAGACTCCTTCGGTGAATTATGGTTCTGTTTAGCGTTAAACACCTTGAGCATAACACTAATTAACATGTCTCATAGGTTCAGAATTCATGATAACGTGATGGTCATCAAATGACTCATCTCCTGTACATGGATGACCTGAAGCTGTACGCTAGTTCAGCCCAGAAACTGCAGCAAGTGATCGATGTCACAAAGCAGTTTTCCAATACTGTCCACAATAGAGGTCGGACCAGATGAATGCAGAAGAGTGCATTTAATCAGAGGGGGATTAGGGACCGCAGACTTAGAGAACGAGTTCGGAAATGACATCGAGGCAATGGCTGCAGGGCGAATCATATAAATATCTGGGTATTCTTGAATCTAAGGGTATTCAATATACGATAGTTAAGACAAGCCTAACGACTGCCTTCAATACGAGACGCAGATTAATTATGAAGAGCTTTTTCGACTCGACAAACGAAATCAGGGCAGTCAACACATATGCTAACCCTGTGCTCACATACTCCTTCGGGCTTATCAAGTGGTCTAACACCGACTTTGAAAAGTTAAACAGATTTGTTCGCGTAGAAATGACGAAGCACCGAATGCACTACAGAAATTCAGCGATTGAAAGGGTAGTTCTACCACGACATTTAGGGGGTAGGGCCGTTCTAGATGACAAAAAACTATGTGAGTCACAAGTTATACAGTTGCGAGACAATTTTAACAGCAAACGAAATGTTGCGCTTTGCAGTACCATCTGTCAAGCGGATCTTGAATACACGCCCTTAAATTTGTCCTCAGACGGGGCCTTAAATATCAGGGCAGAAAGCATAGAGGAATTAGAAATACAATGCAAGCACAAAGCCATCTATGGCGAGCACCCCAACACGTTAGATCAAAATGAAGTGGATAGCGAGGCATCCAATATTTGGCTAAGAAAGGGTATTCTGTATGCAGAGACTGAAGGATTTGTCATAGCGATACAGGACAAGGTTATCGGCACCATGGATTATCGCATATACGGATTACATCAGGACGTGGTTGACCGGTGCCGATTATGTGGAGATACCAACGAATCCATCGATCACATTTTCGATAACGGCCACGTAATGCCTCACAGAGAATATACGCACAGATATAATGATGTAGCGGGCATTATACATCAACAACTTGCCCTAAACCTAGTTATCTTAAAAAAATGTATGTCTTTCTATAGATACATTCCAGTCCCCGTTTTAGAAAGCGAAGATTACATCTTATATTGAGATGTTACTATCTAAACGGATCATTATATCCCGGCCAATCGACTTGACATCTTGATGCGAGAAAAAAAGGTGAAAAAGTCTACATCATCGACATTGCTTGTTCACTTAACCGAAATATGCAGTCAACCTATACAACCAATATCCACAAATATAACGAGTTAAGGCATGAAGTAAAGACCATATGGAGGAATGTGAATCATGGAACTATATATATTATTGTGATTTCGGCTACAGGCAATGTGCACGCAAGATGCACTGAACATCGTTGATATTTAGGAGTTAGTAGGTTATTGGCAGCAGCTGAGAAGGCGGTTTTATTGAACACCTGTCGCATTGTAAGAAACCGTCTTGACCATCCGAAAGCGAGCGACTAAAAACTCGTGAAGTGGCTATGATGTATACCCGGGTATACCCGAGAAAAAGTTTTGAATAAAAAATAATAATCACGTTCCTGGATTTCTTACTGAATAAGTCTGAAATCACTGATTAATCAGTTAAATGTCCATCTACTATATCAATCAGTGGATCTTTCATTGATTCATATTTAGAGAGTAAACCCCTCATTACCACTTGCTAGCAATCCAGCAACCGCTGTCATCTCCAAATAACCTAAATTGCAATATAAAAAGTTATAACGATCTCTTCGTATAGAATTTCTAATGCGGTCATATGCGCCACTTTCGAAATTAACAATAAACCATAACCAACCCCCTCATTACCACTTGTTATCGATCTACTATCCAATAATATCTTCAAATAAATAATAAAAATATTTGAAATCCTATAAGAAAATCCCCTCATAAACTTGTATATTGTAATTTAGGTCATTTGGAGATATCTACGGGCGATGTATCGGTAACAATAGGCAATCAGGGGATTGATAATGATTTTTTTTTGTTAATTCTGAAAGTGGCGTATATGAAATTTTGAAATCCTATCCGAAGAGATCCTTATAAATTTTTATATTGCAATTTAGGTTATTTGGAAATATCATCGGATAGTGGATCGTAACAAGTGTTCATAAGGGGGTTGATTATGGTTTTTTATTCATTTTAAAAGTGTCACATATCAACGCATTCGAAATGCCATAGGAAAGTCACTTCATCAATGCGGATCGCAAACTTTTAATTTTTTTGTTCATCAATTTGTAAATTTTTGTTACCTCCACATCTTGCGCAATTTTCAACATTTAAAAAAATGTATGGCGGATATAAGCGCATTTGAAGACGAATGAATCCATGTCCGCAACTTTATATTGCACATCACCTTGGAAGATTTAACACCTGCGT
>NC_046666.1:77244490-77275999 GCF_010883055.1 Belonocnema kinseyi | reverse complement strand
CCCCCCCGCCAATTAATACATCTTTGTTAATTAGCTAGCGCAAATTGTATTTTTATGGCGCAAATGAGCGCATTTGAAGATCTTCAAGATCATGTGATTTAAACTTTGATTTTCAATTATATAACTTATAGAAAATCCGAAACTTAGGAGTGAGGGGGGGGGCTGGTGTAACTGATCTGTAAACATCCTGTTTACAACCATTTGATACGATATAGTACTATGTAAGAAAACTGTGTAAAAACTGATCGGGGAATTATTTGCGGCCATGATATTGGGATAAGGGCCTAAAAAGAGTGACTAAATTCTGAGAAAAAATCATTTCTGTTTAATGTTTATTTATCATGTTTTATATTAGAAACTTGTTTGATCCTGACGGGCTAGTCAACTACCGATTAAGTCCATAAAAAAACTTGCTAGATGATAAATAAATGTATGCGAAAAATATTCTATAGACACTTAGAAAAATGTTTAATCATGACAGGCTAGCTGACACTCGATTAGAGCCCGAAAGAACTGACTAGATGAAGAGGAAAAATTGCATTATTTTGTATTCACTTTTCATTTTTGCTACTTTCAAAAATCCAACCACTTTTTGGAAATGTAAAACGTAATATTTGGATGAGACGCTTGAAACGTCGGATGGCATATCGAGTTAGCTATCAACCAACTAGCCATTACTTAATTAGGGCCTGAAAATCCGTCTAGATTAGACGGCCTTGACAATGCCCTAACAGGATGCAAGCATATCCCGTTAATTTGCAGAACGGGAAGCGATAAAAATATATTTGAATTTCAATAATAGGGTGCGGTTGATTTACTTATACTTCAAAGTGTAAAAGTTTGATTTGAAATAAAAAATTAAGTGGAAACTAGGGTGAATCTATATTCCCTTCGTCTTCGTCGAACCGAAGAAGGCATTGCGGCAACGTGTGTCGTTTCTCAGTTAATTCTCTATGTGGTTTGAAACACGATCAGCCTGAGAGTGTTCCATCATATATGTGTCTATAGTGTCTATAAAGGAGACTCATTTGTGTGGGATTCTCAAGACCGTGTTCGAGAATTGTACTTGAACTGGTTCTTAGAAGGAATCAGGAGATAATTAATTGTCTTCGCGGTCCAGCATAACGAAGCTGGACTGCATCAGACCTCCTCCAACCCAGTCTTTTGTACACATAAACTCACCTAGCCTTCGTGCGAAACTTCTGTCGTATAAATGCATAGGATTGATGTAATTTATAACAGAAATTAACTTTTAAATTTAAACCTTCATTACTCTTCTTCGACTGGTTACAAGCGTTTAATCGATAAGTGAAAAAGCCCTTTTTTCTTCTCTCAACTTTTTTCTGATCAACGTTCTTCTTTATTAATGAATTCATTTAATCGATCATAAATTGTGGACGTTGGTAAATTTTATTGGGGAATTTGTTCTTGATTTGAGTAACGATAGGAATGATTTTTCTCAATTAATGTCAAATTGCTTTTGGGTAATCGTAATGTCCTGATCGAAATGGTTGATTATCTTAATTGCAAATCAAGATGCAAATTTAGCTTTGGATTTTAACTTTTCTTGTACTTTTTATACGCTGGGGACTTTCTTTTATTTTTAGGTATTAAAATGACATTTTCGTTGGAAATTATACCCTAAAGGTGTAATTGTAAATTTAAATGAGTCAGAAATCACTTTTGGGTAGTTTGAAAAAGTTAGTGTGTGCATACAACCCATATTCCCTTCCACTTTCAGGTTCTTCTTTCCTTTGTCAGGTCCGTATGTTTAGACTCTGACGTGTTATAAACGTATGCATATCAACGTACAGACTATTCACATGTTTAGTTTAGAGTCGCCTTTAAAAGAATTAATTAAAATATTAAGTAAGAAAATACTTGAAATAAATGAAAGAGGAACTACGGGATTTAAGTAGACAAGCCTGACAAGTTAATAATAATAATAATTTTATATTTTATATTATTATTATTATTAATGATAATATATTATTTATACTGATAATACTAATAATAATTATTAATTACAATAATACGAGGGGTACATAACGTTTAATAGTGATTACATATTGATTACTAGAAACCCTCTTTAATATTAACTTGTTCATACTTGTTACGTTTTCAAGCGCTGAATCTGAAATTGTCAGCAAAAAATTCCATCATGTCAGGATTTTGAAAAAAATGAAGTTAAAACCCCAAAAAATCACGTCTTTGGCTATTTTTGAAAATTCATGCTGGGTGAATCCGCCACGTTAATGATTTCGACAAATGAAAAAATTGAACTTGAACCTTATACTTTACTATAAAATTGCGCAATCTTTAATAACCGGCTTAATTGATCGTCACGATTTATCGGAAGCGTTCAGCTTCCCACTGAGGTGGCCCAACAAATTAGGAATAGTTTTTTGGCTATCTGACAACTCTATTTTCTTTTATTTCATGAAAGAATAATCGTGCAAGTTTTTATAATTTAAAAAATATTTAACTCTTAGTTCAATGTCTTTTATACGGTAAAAATTGTAAATTATTTTTTGTGTGTAAAAATGATAAAAACTTTAATTATAAGCATTATGCATGACAATAGAATAATAGCAGGAATCACGGAAAATAATTTTTCTATCATTTTATTCAGAAGACTATATTTGAAAAAGAAAAAACGACCCTCTATAAGCGATTAAAAATTCATAATGTATTTTTTATATACAACTAAGATATTTTCGGCCTTCAATCATTAGAAATGACCCTGTAAGAGTTAAAATGTATGCCAGTAGTAGAAACTACCCTTAAACTTTTTAAAACTACCCCGTACAACGATATTTGGCTTCTTTCACAGTTCTTTACACAATTTATCATAAGAATATTATCCTGAGAATATTTCACAAATATTGTTTTTAAAAATATATCAAAAATTTTAAAATAATTTAAAATCAATCTGAGTTCCAGTTTTGGTATCTAAACCACCCTCCACAAAATAAAATGATAAAATATCGTCTTTTTGTGAAAAGTTATATCATTTGCTTTTTATTTTTGGATGCTAATATTAAGATACTTAGGTTTTCAAATATACATGCATGGCAACTTAAAACCATAAAAATCTTTATTTAAAAGAATCATGTGTGAAAATTCTAAAAAACATGAAAATATTTGTTTCTTATTTATAAAAGTGAAATAAAAAATGGTATGAACAAATTAATTGTAAGATATGTTGTAGATTTTTTTACATTGTAAAGATTTATTTAGAAATTGTATAGATTATTTTTAATTTATTTTTACCTGTATTAAGAGTTGTGTGTAAAAATTAAAAGGAAACAGAATTAAACTTTTTATAATTTACGGAGAATTGTTTTCTCTTTTAACGATAGTACTCTAGTTGGTATTATTTTGTATTAGGTCTAATATTACGTTTAATCAATTTTAGATAGATTTTCTGACATCCTTGTAAAAGATTTCCTCACTTTATGCAAAAAGGTATTTTACCATTTTTTCTAATAAGGGTGGTTTAAAGGCCTAAAACTGGACATAAGACTGTATTTAAATGATTAAAGAAATTATTAAATATGTAAGCAATATTTCTGAAGTCATTCTAGGACTTTTCTCATGAGAAATTATATGTGAAGAAATGTGAGAGAAACAACATATCGCCCTGCGGGGTAGTTTTTATAAGCATAAGTGCAGTTTTCTATATGACTGGTGCACATTTTAACTTTTACGAGGTAATTTTTAATTCTTCAAAGCTGAACATATTTAAGGCGTATGAAAAAAGCACATTTTCAGCCCCCTATAGATGATCATTTTTTCCAATCCAGCCGGTTCTTGAAGATTGAACAATTTTATAGTAAAGTATTAGGCTTAAGATTATATTTAACTATTTTTCAAAATCTCTAACACGACGTATTTACCCAGTACGAATTTTCAAATATTGCCAAATACGTGATTTTTGGGGGTTTCAATCTGATTTTTATAAAAATACCTACCTGATAGAGGATTTTCGCTCCCAGATTCGAATTCAACGCGTAAATAACTATGGGAAATGATTTCTTATTCTTAAGCAACTGGCGAAAAGTAAAGAAGAGTTTGCGTTTTTTAGTGGACCTTAAATGAGAGCGTTATAAAATAATCATTGAGTGTTTTTAAACATTATTTATGATTATGAATATACATTTTTAGACTGTAAATTGGATTATCTTAATTAATACTAACAGAATGCATCGAGGAATATTATCTTTATCTGATTACTGTAAATTATCAGTTTGAAACTACATAAATATGAGCAGCATTCTACCAGTAAAATGATATCGTCGTTGGTATTCTGTATCGAAACAATTATAATTTAAAATATAGGATATAATACAATATAGTATAATTATTAAAAATTATTAATTTAAATGCTCATCTATTATTGTAAATGTTCATTATTTATGATTTATTATCACTATAATTTAGTAGTTTATATAGACAGTATATTATAAAAGTAGCTCAAAAGAAACTAAGTTTTCGTAAAAATTAATTTACAAGAAATGTGAGTAAACTGATTATTGGAACAGCGAATTCATTGTGTGTGAAAAAGACGTGATTGTGGCAAGAAGAGGAAGAAAGCTGAATTTGTTATTACAGCCTGATTAGAGTACACGAACGTAATGCAGTGGCACGTGACTCGAAGGGACGTTTCCTCTTTGCCTTCCTCTTCCCACCTTATTCGTATAGCTTGCTCGGCGGAAGTACGTTTCTCCTTCGCGACAACTTCCGGTAAAAAAGGAGTTCGAACTCTGCTCATAATTTTTAAATGCAACTTTTTCAAACTGTTTTTTTTTTTCTATTTCAGGAGTTTTCGGATTCAATATCACACAATAAAATTTTGTAACTTCTAGAAAAATCGATCTAGCAAATGATGATTACTTAGAAAATTCATGAACTTAATTAATAAACATTTATAGAAATGACTGAAAGTAGATGTTAATTTTTGAAACATTATTACAATTATTTAAAATATTTGAAATTTCAGTTATCATTCACTAATTTATCAGCAGATAATTTGCATAGGTACTGCAAATTTTAGTGCCTCAGTATACTGGGAAATCAGTATAATTTGGAATGAGTTGAAAATTAATAAATAAATTAATATGAATTTGTTGTAAATTGCCTAAGTTTAAGCATTATTAATTACTTGTATATTCTTCTTCTAATAATTCAATTAGTAGTAAACAGTTCAATAAATTATACTTAATTATTTAACCAAATGGTTACTAAATGAATTAGTTTAGTAGATTGAAAAATACAAATTTTCATTGTGCCTTCATTTGTTTTCAAATGTCCAAAATCATCAAAAATGTTGCAACACAAAACTAAACCGAAATTGACGTATTTTTAAGGATCGGCTCGTATTGAATTTTTATTTTTTAGTGGATTTTTGTTGTTTTCATGTTCTCAATGTATTAATATAAATGCCATGTATTAAATTTCTACACCTAGAAAAATGTTTGTTTATATCAAACTAACATTTTTTTGACCCTGCATCAAAGACAGGATTTGATTGATTCAAACAAAATTTCTTTCAGTTAAGCACTGGTGTTTTTGTAACAAATAAACTTAATTTTAATCCAAAAAATATGTGTTTGTTTCTATAAGATATTTGTTTGACTCTATATTAAACGAAATATTTGTTTGATTCAAATAAAAAAATCTTTGAGTGTATACATATAAATTATGTCTTTCATATTACAATTATTGTAAATAATTTATTAAACATTTTAAAAACTAATTTTCAACGAAAATAATTTTTCTGACTTGTTTCACATTTCTCTATAATCAGTAACTTTTTTTGATTAACATATTGTATTTTGTAACGTGTACGCCGTATGTTAACTTGTTATAGAAAAATGTGAAAAAGTAACATATAATTATTATTTTCCTTCAAAATGAATCAAAAATTTTTCATTGAATAATGTGTACGGATCGGAATGTAGTAGGCAATGAAATTATTCACGCTAGTGTATAAATCTCGGTTATCCATTATTTTGCATAATAGGTAATTCCATCCTGAAATTTATATCTATAGCCGTATTTAAATTTTCACCGAAATTTGTGGAGCTCGTCTCCGAAATTCGGAAAGCTCGTCCTTGACTGAAAAAAATGTTTAGTTGGGCCAATCATTTAGTTAGTTAGGTATGGTATTGTTATATTATTAGTTGATACTGTAGTTTTATTATTTAGTACAACAATTCCATTAGTGTCAGTAAGTGACTATTTAGTTAATGCCAGCAACTAAGAAAAAGTGATTCTCTTAACTAATAAAATAGCAGTACCATATCTTGCATACTAGACAGTTTGCCCAACTGCACGATTTTTTCAGTGCAGTCTGTAGTTCAATTTGCATTAATATTTGTTCTTAATTCTCGATTTCTAAAAATTTCAACTAATATCTTCTTTTACAAAAAAGTTACTACCTAATAATTTTCTCTACAAAGGTCGTACAATGTCAGTATTATTTAATCAATGATAATATGTTCGTAAATAATTTTTGTTAAGGCCTATACTGCTTTTTTGGTGCTAACAATTTTTTTATTGTAAAAAATTTGTCGACATGTTTCAACCTGATTTTCAGGTCATTTTCAACACAGAAAAAAATTCTTGAGGCGAACGAGTGAATCGAGAATATATTAAACTCAAAGAAAGTGTCCGATTAGATTAGGTAAAACGTTGAGTCAGAAGAGTTAAACCTTTAGTTAGTTTATGTAAATTGTTCTCGTAAATCAGTAATTTGGACAAAATTGCTTAGTTCGAGAGTTTATTATTTTCGACAGATAATGTATAATTTTATTATCTTTAGATTAGAAAAAATTTAGTTGTTATAGAAATAGATTAACTTACAGTAGCCAATCTTTCGTCTGGTATCGCGAAAATTAATTTCCCTTAAATCCGTATAATGCATTGGGAGGTCAAGATTGTTGTTTTTATCGTGCTTCTTGATATTTCAATATAGTTATAGCCTACAATCGAAACAATGGTAAATTATTATTACCGCATTATAAACTCAAATTAATATTAACATTCGCGCACATTTTAAGTGGTAAAAAGCGTTTAATTATCCAAAGTAAATCTGAACTGTCACTGCTCCCGATTAGACCGTCGCCATTTTATTTCGCTGCTCCCATAATGCACCGGCGCTCTTCCGATGATTCCTTCAGGCACCTATTCTTAATATCGTTATTATAGCTATACTTATTAAGGGTTTGACTATACGATATCCCCGGTATATCTTTCTAAATTCCTTCGTTCGTTTTCACCTAAATTTTTAGCTATAATAAGGAATAATATCCCTGTCACAGCTCAATTTTTTTTACCGTGAAGGCTTATTATAGAAGGAAAACACATATGTTAAAGAATAGCATAGAAATTATTCAATTTGTATGTGCTCATTAGTTGTTGATGTTACTATGGAGATAAAAGAAAAATCGCTGAAGACTACGTTGAAATTTCATTTAAATTGTATGGTATCATTATTGGTGTCCGGGTATAATTTTTGTATATTAGAAAAAAAATAAGTGAAAAGATCAGAATATGCATTGTAAAATTTAAATTAGTTTGAAAAATAAAAACGTATCATTTACGATATAAGCTAAAAATCTCATCTGAAACAGAAATTATTTATGAAAGAGTTAGGTTATTAATTTTTAAATTTAGTATTTAAATACAAGTTATTATAAACTTATAGAAAAACATCCTTGAGATTCTGCTATTTTTTTATTACATTTTGTTTTGTATTGATGACGAATTTTTCGTCGTCAGGTTGATTGATCGCGACAGTTACAGCGATACTAACATATTATTAGCTAATTTAGAGGTTAGGTTATGCATGGTTATATATACGTAACTAAAGAAAGACCGCGTAAAATTCAAATCAAGTTGAAATTTTACTTCTGTTTTGTTGACATTTTAATTCCATTTTGGAATGCGAATATTGGAAATAAGTTTATTGTAAATGTTTCTGAGACTTTGAATGTCTGTTCTAAAATTAATTGTATTATTGTCACGTTGAATATGTATCATTTCTAGAAGAAGGCGTTTGTCTAAATTTGGTTCACATTCAAGAATAATAACTTTATTTATATCAAAATCAAAAGTATGTGTGTGTTCGTAAGCATGTTTAGCTAAAGCTGTATTTTGTAAATTATTATCAATAGATCTTCCATGTTCTTTATTTCTCAGATATAATGTTCTACTAGTTTGCCCAATGTAGTTTTTTTGCAATTTTTACAGGTATGTCTCTATACACAGTTGCATTTTTTTCCTTTTTCTATTTTACTTTTTGTGCTTTTAAATAATATTTTATTGATTTTCTGTTCAATTGAGAAAACTAATTGGACGTTACATTTTTTTTTTAAATTCTAAAAAGGCATTTGTTATAACCGATGTTTTACTAATCGCGGAAAGTAAAAAATACAAGGCAAAAATTACACAAAGTCACTTGCGGGCGATGCCTTTGTCGAAGAGCTCGAGCACAGCCTCAGAATACAATATCAAAACATACGTAAGGAACACTGTGTATTTAGTGGCTGTGCCGAACTTATCCGAACGATCGCGTCGCACTCGGTCACTTTTACAACGCAAAAAAGACACAAAGTTCTTTAGGTTCTTTTTCATGTGTATGCTGATGACGTATTGCCTTCTTTGTACAACTTTTAGGACACACAAAGTGCTTTGTGTATCTGTTTCTGTTGTATTTCTCAACTTTTTTGACATTTCTCATCTATAAACAATCCTGTTTTGCAATAAATATTAATAATTCATAGATTTTATTAACGCCGTTAGATGCAGCTTTCTCTTACGAATTCAACGATACCAAAACTCATTTTTTCATAAAAATGTCACTTATGGATCTTTTTAGTTTGGACGGCAGTATTAATTTGTATATTTTGATTAATTTTTTTGATTTTCTTGTAACGTTCATCGATTTTAGTTTTTAACAATTCTAATGTGTCACCGTTTTTTAAAAGAGTATTTTTTACTAAATCAAGGTTTTCCATGATGGTATCTTGCATTCGCTAATATGATACTCGTTCAAAAAATACTTACCGCAAAAATACATACAGATAATTTGTTCGTATCAGCATGTTGAAAATTGTTAAGAAATGATAAAAAAATGAAAGAGCTTTCTTATGAGTCAGTGTGTTTCAAATTTCTTAAAAGAATTTTGAGAATATGATGACATATATTTATCGAAAATAAAAGTTTAAGTTCATTTGGTAAAAGCGTATAAGCTACACCTTACTTTGCATGTCAAAAATCACGTTTTGAACTTTTTTTCTCAACGGATGCAATTTTACATTTATTTCGTCGTAATTAATATGTAAAATTGTAAAATGAGCTATAATTCTTAATGTTTTAAAGTCATTAGAATAATATGATATTCAACTTAAGTGTTCAAAATCATTTATTTTACAGATAATAATTCCCCAAAGTGATTTTTTCATTTCGTCCTTTATGGCTGATTTTTGTCTTACAGGAAATTAGAATATTTTTCTACTTTTTTGTAATACTTGCATAAAGTACCAGCGTACTCTAACCTTGATCAGAGAGGGGGGATGGAAACAATATTTGCAGATTGGAAAATAAAATTAGAAAAGTAAAAGAGTGAAATTCATCAGTTTCGTTTGTTTAATAGACTAAGTTTAGATATGAGTATCCTATTGCTCCAAATACTCAGTCGCTGTATCAATATCGCAATCAAACTCTGTGGTTGATACTTCGGTGTATTGCGGATCGAGCCGAGTCACGATAACCTCGAATTGTACAGTGCCTAAAGCAAATCTTCGAATCGAAAAGCTCTTTATGGACGTTTATTACTGCTCTACGATAAACCTTTCTAAATAAAGACAATGGAACAGGGTACCTTATAATTAATATCGCAGGCGTATCGATCTTTCGATAGCCTCGAAAACAGTAGGACTAGGTAACTGCATACTTTTATCAGGCCTCAGGCTGGTTTTCAGTAGTTCAAGTAGACAAACTTGTTTTCAGAAATTTCTCGTCCATGAAAATATTGTATGCAAAAAAACATGCTTTCATTTATACAGTAGAAAATTGATGATTCCATTCTTTATAATTATTTCATAATTTCAAAAGAATAATATTTTTTAAATCAACAATACATATAATTTGTGTTACATAACAAGTGCAAGTCTACAATTAATATAAATTAAATTTAAAACTGATATTTCATCGAAAAAGCCATGGGGTTTGCTTAAAAACTAGGTGACGTTATTTTAAACACTTTTGAGACCCATCCCCTTCTTTGTCAAAGATCTTTATATAAAGCTCAATCTCCCCACTGTGACTGTGACGTTACAAATACTACCCCCACACCCTACTGTTCAAAATTTTGTCTTCGATTTTATTTGATGAAAGTCTGAAATAAATCGAAAAAACACATAAATATAATATTTTGAGAGACTTGACAGCCCAAAGTACTCGCAGAAGAGGAAAAATTAATGTACATGTTCCACATTGAATTCAGTATAGAACGCTGAAGATTTCAAGTAGAAATATATTGCAATTTCGACAATTTAACTAAAATTTGTTGCCAAAAAAGTATGATTTTCCACCAAAAGGCAAGAATTTTCAATGGAAAAGTTGAATTTTTTTCGAAAAAAGTTGACTTACAAACCCGAAAAGATGTATTTTTAAACACAAAATATGATTTTTCAAACAGTTACATTTAATACCAAATAGTTGAATTTTCTAGCTACAGAAACGAATTTCTAAAGAAATAGTGGATTTTTCTACTTGCAAAGAGGAATTTTCAAACAAAATGGAATTAACTTTAACCACAAACAGTTTTTTTTTTCAAGAAATAGTCGAATCTTCAAACCAGAAAGACGATTCTTTAAAGAAAAAAGTTAAATTTTCAACAATGAACTTTTTCATCCAAACAATATGACTTTTAAACAAAAAAATGAAATGAAAAATATCACAATTCTAACAAAATATTTAAATTTGTAACCACATAGTTAAATTTTCGTCATATGAAGATGAATTTCAAACCAAACAGTTGAGTTTTCAATAATATCAAAATTAATTATCAACCAAACAGTTGCACCTACAAACAAACAGTTTAACTCTCAAGCAGAAGGAACAAATTTTTTACTTAATAGTTCAAGTTTGAACCTCCAGAGATGCATTTTCAACCAAATGATCTAATTTTCAAATAAAAAGATTAAATCTGAACGAAAAGCAGTTGCATTTTCAACCCAATAGTAGAATCTTTAAACCAGACAAACTTTATAGAAGACAGTTGAATTATCAATCCAAAAGCATAAATTTGGTACCCAAAAAGTTAAAAATTCAATAAATCAATTCAATTTTCAAAAAAAGAATTCATTTTGCAACAAAATGATTGAATTTTTAAGAAATTAATTAAACTTTTAATTAGTTAGTTTAATTGGCAAAAGTAGCATATTAATTTTTAATTAAACAGTTGCATTATTGAGCAAACAAGAAATAATTTTCTACAAGAAAAAATAAATTTTCAAACTAAAAAGACGAATTCCCTGGCAAAAGTTGAATCGTCATCATAAAAATATCAATATTCGACAAAAAAAGTCAATGATTAACTAAACATTTAAAGTTTATACTAAAAATGAACTATTTTTAACCAAAAATGGATTAGTTAGAAATAGTTAAGTTTTCAATCAAAGAGATGTATCTTCAAATAATAAAATCAATTTTGAACAAAGTTGTTTAAATTCCTACCAAGTAATTGAACTTTCAATCAAGAAAATTAATTTTCTACCGAAAAAGATGAATTTACAATAAAATGCAAAAGTTTTTATGGACGAATTATTTGAAAAAGAAGTTTAGAGGAGAATAGGATAAAGAGGATAAAGTCGGGTGCTTTACTTATGAAATAACAGAATTTGTTTTTATTTTTCTCAAGCATTTCATAAGATTTTTATTCCATTCACATTTGCGACTTGTGACTTTACGTTTTACGTTAATCTCTCCTCCCTATGTCACAAAATCATCACAAGACCTGTTACCCCCCCCCCCCTTACTCTGGCAGTGTGACTTAGTTCTTGAATGGCCCCTTGCATATTTATTTCATTATAATTATCAAAATTCTTATTAATATTTCTGTCAAAATTAACAAATTGCCTCTTCTCAAGAGCAATTTCTTTTTCCTGCAAAATTATGAGAACCACGTTATATTCTTGGAGGCGGAAAATTTTTGACAGATATGCAGACGACGTTACCAAAACACGTTAGCATAACCCGTTAGCGTCTCATAAATCAGAATGGCTGATTTTCTCGTATGAACTCAGAGTCCCGCGATTATTACTCCACTTTAAGAGGAAATTAATTAGAGCGGCGATAATCATTAATACACTTTAAGTACTCGTTCAACGTTATTTACGATACTTTCGAAGAATCGGCCGCGAGCGGTCAATCGACAGCGGAATCAGATCATTTTTCTTTGCTTTTTAGCAGGAATGGAATTCTGGAGGTTTGTGAGATTTTTATCATATGACTCTTCGAAACCGGTATTTGGGGAGACGCTCTTAATCCTGCAGCGATTAATAACCCGAGAGGGAATCACTAACCTCGTAAGTTTCACACGTGTGTAAAATTCGCGTAGGTAGCTTGATTATTATTTCCAGGACCTCGTGAGAAAATCTTGTCTTCATCGATCTCACCGATTCAATTTACATGGGCGTACAATAATGCTCAGTGAAAGAGAATTTCAAAAAATTGACGAAACACAGAAGACATCTTTGGATAAAGTTCCTAACGAAATGGCAAAATGATGTTGCTGTCAGGTGTAGAATCATTAAGAGATTTGTACAGATTAAATCATTTCTCATTATCTTATCTGCATTTATTTTTTATTTTTTAGATAATGTTGTGCAAATAGAATAATTGATGAGTCAGCGAACAAAACATGATAAATCCATTCGCCAAACAATATTTCTCTTCAGAAAACTAGGGCTACATCTTTATTAATTTCAGAGATTTAATTTAAATTCTCTAAAAAAAAAGGATTTGCGAATTTGATGCTGGTACCTACACGATGCCGTGGGGCTTTCATACTCATTTATTATCTCAGGATAATTTTGGGCCCAAAAAGAAAAACATAGTCAATGGTGTTGTTACGAAAAATTTACCATTAAGTTTTTATAAAAGGTTAGAAAACATATTATCCTTTTAAAAATAAGTCAAATAAGTTCAAAGTTAACATTTAGTGGCTTGAAAGGTTTGATTTATCGTCAAAAATAGATCTAGGTACTAAATATGTTTTTAAAAATGACTCCTTATTACTTCAGAAAAAAATGTAAAATAAACAGCAATTTGTCTATTTTTTTAAATATTGAGAAGTTCAATTTTTTAATCTTATTCAGTGCCTAAACCCATTTTTAACGCTAAACCAAACGCTTGAGGACAATTTTGAACTCTTTTTAAGATAATACGTTGATTGATCTCCTTAGAAAAACCACAAATTAAGTTTTCTCAATAATAGTTTAAGCAATTTTTATCTTTTCAACCGCAAAATGATCGTTAGACTGCACAGAATTGCAAAGAAAAGAAAACCAGAAATCGCAAGTACCTTTGAATTAAAATTATTAGAGACTAACCGTATATCCTTTTAATTAAAAGGATACTTTTTTTAATATGAAGGAATGTCATGGTGTTATCAGAGATATCAAGGAATTTCAATTATTTTCAAGAGATTTCGTAAAATTGATTGGAATTTTGTTTTCAAATCACAACAGAATTGTAATGCATTTGTGGAATTTCTCAAGCTATCAATTTCAGTTTTCTCGGAACTCGATAACATTTTTTTAGGTAAACTCCTTATATTTCAATTTTTCCATTCAATTGTTACAATGTAAATGCTCAGCTTTTGTTTAAATTGTTTATTCACTTGACAATTAATGTTCAAATTCGGTGTGTACACGCAACTGACCTTCGAAACGTCACCTTCCTCTTTCACGTTTTCGAAACTGAATAGGATTTTCGAAGAAAACTTTTTCAACTTCGATAGAGTAGGAAAATATCTCGAATATATATATATATATTTTTTTAATGAACTTACTTGACTTAGGAACACGTTTTAAGACCCTCCTGTAAATGACGAAAATGGCACTTGACGCCTTTTGATTCGCCACCCTTCATAATAATGATTAAATCCACTTAAGTATAATGATTGTTTTTTTCTGTGAAATTAATTATTAATATGAATTAAAGCCTAGTAATTTATTGTATGTAAATTCTAAACTTCTTTCCATTTTGGTTAAATCTAATTCAATTTCTTCATTTAAATTTATTAGATACACGTTCATGAGATATATTCCTAACAATTACTTAGTGTCGTAAGACATATAGCAACTCCCTCCCGTATTTCAAACACGGGCCTTAATTGCCCATGATCGAAGTTATGGTAAGAAATGTCACATCTCGTGAAAATAATTTAATTTATAATTTGAAATTTATTTAAAAAAAGGAGCTATATTAATACAAAAATGTGTACCAATATAAAGAAGCAACAGACTGTTATATTCTTGGACATTCTGTTGCAGATACAATTATTGATAACTGCATATTTCGTGTGAGGCTATCTTAACATTACTGACAAAATCGCTATTGAATTAAAATATGTGTTTTCCGAAATCCAGAAAATATTAAGATTAAAAGTTTTTAATTTTAGTATGTTATTATACGACAAAACGAAAAATTAGTTATCAAAAACTATAAAGTTAATCCATAATGAAGAATTTTCAAAAAAACAGTTGAATTTTTGAAATTTATATTATTTAATAAAATTATGTTTAAAATGTTAAGTTCATTATGGATTTTTAATAAAATAATTATTGGTAACTTATCACACCGAGTATGTCCAATAACTATTAACTACTCACAATCAGTCTCTCAAGTGTCAAATCACAATGAAGTGAGGTTATGATTCCGACAGTCCTGGAAAGTAATTCTGGCTCGAAATGCGCAAGCACAACAGCAAGAAAAAGTAATCTTACTCAAAGAGCGCAAGCGCAGCAGCTAGAAAAAGTCTTTTTATAACTGCTTTTTACCACGTTTTCGGAATGGGTCACTTCCCGCACGCAATACATGCGTCGAAAATCGAACATTTCATGCGTGCGTGCGTGCGTTAGAAAAAAATGATTTTGGTCCGATTAAAGCGGTTTCAACAATATAGTTCAATCTTCAACAAATCAGAATTAGAATTAAACTTCCATCAAAATCCGGTGTATTTTAAGTTTAACAGTTCAATTTTTAAGCCATAAATACGAATTTTTTAGAAGAAATTTTACTTTTCAATCCCATAGGGCAAAAAATGATCAATCTTCAACAAAAAAAGGAATTTTAAGTCAAGAACAGTTGAATTTTACTGAAAAAGATTAATTCTTAACGAAAAATGTAATGGTTGATATTTCAACCTGAAAATATTTTTATTTTAAATCAAAAACTACTGAAAATAACCAAAAAAGTCGAATTTTCAATAAAATACAGACAAAACAGAAGTCAGATTGTATAAGGCCCAAAATAATCAGGCTTAAATAAAACTGACGGACGGATATCCAACCCAAATTATTAGGGCTTTCATCTTATTCCATAAATCGCTAAAATTTATGCATTCAGCATTGCAAATTTCAAAGAAAAAGAACAATCATAAATTATTTTCTAAATCTAAATCACTTACGATATCAGATTTAGATTCAGTGTGATTAGGTGTCCTAATACATTGTGTCGGAAGTTTATAGTTATATAGTGTATCTCCATAATAGATAACATACTCTGGACCAGTAAAGAGTAATATATAGTAAGTACAATGGGTAAACCAACGGCGCATATTTGTACGAGCGAAGTATGTCGAAAGCACGTACAAAGTATCGCTAATCGTCCCATTGTGGACATAGCGTACTCCCCTTTGTTCGTCGATGCTCGAGTGAAAGCCTTCCTCTGTTCTGTTTCCTAATAGTTAATTACTCGCTAGATTAGACGAGATTCTCGCTTTAACAAGAAGCAAGCCTAGCGAGAAAATTCAGTTTTTTCGTGGCCAGATGCTAGTGGTCTCTTATCGGCGACTCCGGGTAATGAAGGTCTATCTAATGAAAGAGGGAAATGGGCTTGTATGAATACTTGAATAGGCTTTATGCGCAAAAATTGGGATGATAAAATTCTCGTTATGTGGTGTTTTTAATGGCTTATTGCTACGCAAATTACGTCAGAGGTTTGTGAAACTTCTTGCAAAGGATTAATGAATCCACTGCATAATCTTAAACAAACGACTTTTTCCATCATTTCTGTTCATTAAACCGACTTTCTTTAGTCATAGCCATTTAGCATTATTCTGTATAATCATTTTCATATCATTTCAAAGAATTTGAAGTATATAGTAGCAACAAGAATAAATGGTGTTCATTTAATGAGAGCTGTTATTTCCTATCTGGTTTTTCGCAATGAATTCGAATTCGATCTCCTATTTATGCGTGCACGTCAGATTTTTTAGTCTTTTTGTCTCAAATTTTTTCATAAAAAAATTGGGTTATAGGTGGCTTTAAGACATTTTTCTGACATTGAGCATCCTAATTTTTCGATTTTTGTTAAAATTCTTCAAATAGGAGTAGTAGTTCAATGTTTGGCTAATGAAATAGTAATATTTTTCAATTTACGACTGTAACAGTAAAAAATCACAAGTAAAAAGATTAATCTTTTAGAAGACAGTTGAACTTTCAGCCAGACAAAGTGGAATTTTCAGCCATAACAGATTAATTTTCTACCAGAAAATGATTTTTCAATCCGATGGGGCGAATTTTATTTTCAAAAAGATGAATTTCAGAAAAAAGAAAAAAATTTTATTAAAAAATATGACTTTTTAAGAAAGTACTCGAATTTTCAATCAAATAATTAAAAGTTTCAACCAAATAGCACAAAAAGTAACAAAAATAGATGACTTCTAGACTGAAAATATGGAAGAAAAGCTTTTATTTAACAAGAATTCACTCTCATTCATAAAAGATAAATTTTCAACCAAAACATATGACTTTTACACACAAAAATAGTCAAAGTAGATGCTGAGCACCTACAAAAAATAACAAAAAGTTAAATTACAAAGAATTAAGTATAAAAAATAACGAAACAAAAAAATATGAAGAAATTAAAAATTCGGTGATCCAAATAGCAGTTGATCATTTCACTGATTAATCAGTGATTTCAGACTTATTCACTAATCAATTTATTAACACTAGATTAACACATGTGAGACATAATGCCTAAGTTTTACAGTAAAGCATGGTTAGTATTATTGTAATTAGCGTACAAAAAGTGTGCTAGGTAATTTGGGAGATCGAAGAAAAAATGATAACAGAAAAATATTAAGTAGCTTATACCCAGAAAAGGACTTATATATTACAAATACTTGGTTTAGGCATATAAAAATCCACATGTACACCTGTTGTACCTTCCAGTCTCCAAAATAAGCTTAGTTCAGGGATGAAGAAGAAAGAGGAGCAAAAAATGAAACAAACGCGATTCAAGATTGAGAATCTTCAGATACCTAGAGATCCTCAAGGGAGACTTATTGTTAGAAGCACGACTGAATTATTAGAAAATCCAAGCAGCCACACCCAAGAAAAGAGAAAAGCGTATGACAGAAACTCGAACATCACAAGCCTCAGCGATGAGGAGAGAAATAGAGTTGAAAATGATTACAGATACAAAATGAAGAAAGTTAAACTACTAGTCAGGGAAAGTACATACAAAATCATAAGGGAAGAAGAGAAGAAAATGCAAAAGGACTTTGAAGGAAGCAAGAAACTGCTTTAGGAATGGGATTTAATCAATTTAAAGTGAGCTGAAAGTACAAAGTTAGGCTGCATGAGAAATGGCAAGGGTGAAAGGCTATATGATACATGCGGGATATTATTTTATAATTTTTTCATGCAATCCGGTCACTTTGCGGGTAAATATTTTAGATAAGAAGAATGGTTTGAAAAAAGTGTACAGTGCATGTTAATGAGTCTTTATTTTTGCGTTGATTGCATTTGTAGCGGTTATTGTGCAAAAATCTGATGAGGAACTGGAAACCTTTATTTGCCTCAAAGCATCGGGATCATGCATTTCGAGTAAATAGGTCAACTTTGAGAAGCTCCTGTGTTGTGAAATTTGCCTAACAAATTTCGAATTTTTTTTATTCATTCTTCAAAGCCTTAAGAACTTTTATCTTTTTCAAAAAGGTCAATTTTTTATTAATCTGGCTATGAAGTAGGTTAAAAAAATTATCTTCAATACTACCGTACCTACCACAACAAGCCACAGTTGCTAATGTTTGGAAAATGAGAAATATTAACACCATATAAATAGATTGTATATAAACAATGAACTTAGGATAACTAAGGATTCAGAAGCCAGTCCGGTTCTATGAATGCGCCGCTATACACTTCCATGAAGCAAACATCTCTACTGCGTCATTATTAATCAGACGTCTTTATATGGTTGTATTGACAGAAAATTAATATATTTTTTTATATTTTGTTCATTGTCCTAGGTGCAGTAGTACTGAAGATTTTGTTTCTTGAAAACCACTTTATAGTCACGTTTATGAAAATAATTAATTTTTTGAAAAAGATATAGATTCTTAAGACTTTGAAGAATAAATAAAAAAAACATCGATATTTTCTAATCAAATATGACAATATAGGAGCTTCGCGAAGTTGACCTATCTACTCCAAGTGCATTATTTCAGTGCTTTTCGAAAAATAAGGAATGACAATTCCTCACCAGATTTTCGCACAAGGAAAGCTAAGCATGCTATCGACGCAAAAATAAAGACACATTGATATGCACTGTACGGTTTTTCTTTACTTCTTTTTTCTCTGAGATATTCACGCTTAAAGTGACCGGCCTACATGGAAAAAATAAAGAGTAGACGTCTTCAGAGAATCTTATAAAGAATTATTGGGAGATAAAGTTATAGGACACTACAACTGCAACATAGAATATGATACGTTAGAAAACTCTATTGAGAGAGTCTGAGGTTAGGGATATAATCAAGAACTTAATAAATCGTAAGGCTACTGGTGTATGGTGTATGGGAGAAGTTCCAGATAATTAGAAAAAGCCATTATTGTACCAATATACAAAGGAAAAGGAGATAAAAGCGCAACTGCAATAATGGCATTAGGTTCTAACGTAAGTAAAATATACTAAACAATACTTATTCTTATGATAATCAAAATATCAGAAGAAAAATATGGGAAGTACAAAGTGGATTATTGCTAGAAAGAAAATTTACTGATCAAATATTTAGAGTAAGTGTTTAGTTATTTATAAAAGTTCTAGAGTAAGAAAAACAGTTTTCAGTGCATTTGTTGACTTGGAACTTTGGGAATTCCTGAAAGAGTACGGAGTCAACGGAAGGCTTCTATAAGTGATAAAAATAGTCTATTCTGACAGCAAAGCGAGTGAGAGGGTAATGAGAAACTGAGCGGCAGGTTCGATATTATGCAAGGTGTTAGACAAAGAAAAGTAAATGAAAGACTTGCAAGGAATATTGAGCAAACTGAATACAAGCATGAAGAATGTGGGCCTCAAAAGTAACGTTAATAACAGAAAATTGATTGTGTTTGAAGAAAATGGAAAGAAAAAAATGTGCAACGTTGGAAAAATTTATGAGAAAATAGAAAAAGTTGATTAGTGAGTATATTTTGGTAGCTTATTCATCAGTGACGAAACGATAGATGGGGATTTAGATAGGCGTATAAACGAGGGAAAGAAGGTTATTGGTAGAGCAGGGCCCATTATCAGAAGTAAAAATATATCAAGTAAAACTAAAAGAGCAATACATAACTCTATATTTATACAGACTCTGGTGTATGGTAACGCGAGTTAGACGAATGAGAGCCTAAGTCGAAGAGACATAAGCTATAGAGGCATAATGGCTTGCACGAGAAAATGCATGAACGCGAATGAAGCTAGAGAGCTAAGCCAGGACAGAAAAGTGTGGCGACAAATACTTTACAAAAAGAGTGTTAGTGGATTGAATGATACCTGAAACAAAAGACCATGGATACTAATGGACCCGAGTGAGAAGCTTCACATGATGACCTGGTGAGGCTCTTCACTTGTTGTGATCGCTAAAGAGATCGATCAATAATCTGGGTTGGAGCAACGATTTGGAACGAAGGTGCCATTTAAATAAATAATACGGGAATCCTAGATGAAAATAAAAAAATTATATCCCCTCCCCCACATTGCTCTCTTCCTTATCGAGTGAGTCACGCTTATCCCAAAAGAAAAATGGTTTAATGGTATAATAATAATGTAAGTAGGAAAATATGGTACTGTATACTTTCAAAAGTTTCCTTTAACTGAATCAATAAGTAAATTTTTACTGATTGTTAGTGACCCATCAATAGCTATTTCAATCAATGACAATTCACTGATTCAGATTTAGATAGCAAATATAAAAGGACCATAGATGTTTGGTAACACTGAACTCAATTCCAATCACCTTTTCTTGAAGAGCAAGACGATATTTATTGAAAAAGTGCAAAAATCTTAAAAATCCCTATCTATTTCCCGGTTTTATCCCGGTTCTCGTAATTCCAGGCTAATTCCTTATTTTCCCAGATAGCGTGGCTAGCCTGCTAAAATTCTATTTAACGCAGGTGAAATATTTTTTATTTAGTACACGGAGAAAAATAGTTGGTGAATTGTGCTAAGTATTTGAGAAGTTTTCACTAATTCACATAGTAAACTGGTGACGCATAGAGCTTAATAGTAGATTGTAATATTTCACTAAAATAATGTATAGTATGAAGTCAAGGGATTTTACACCAACAAAAACAGCATCTTATGCTATGCTACATAGTAGTTTCAATCATTATTACTAATACACAGTGCACATAAACATAGTTTCACTAATTGATTTAAGAGTTAATTGTACTTGGTCACATAGTAAACTTGACCTTAGTCAAGTACCAGGTATAACTACTGTAGGTACCTGCGTATCCCGTGCAGAGTAGCCTTGTGCGCTATGCTACATGGCAAATTCTACTACTTCAAACTGTTTAGTGTGCTCTTGACAGACACTTGCGAGAACCATAGTAAAAATTTATTTCATACTATGATACATGGTAAATTGAACTTTCCTAAATACCTAAAAGTACTGTATTGAATAATTTCTAGAACTATACCAAATAGTAATTGTAATTGCTTAAAATATGAAGTGTGTCATTTTTGATAGCTCTTAACGCTAGTTAGAGAAGCTGATTATATTATGTTATTTTCTTATAAAAGTACAATTAAAATTGATTTATTATTATATATGTTTATCTGTACTTCGTTCTCAGTTATTTATTAGCTTTTTTTCTATCTACAACATCATAGACCGATTCCAAATTTCCAATTGGCTCCGCAAATACAATGACAGGCTGCAATCGAAGTCCTTTTTCATGAAGTTGATCTCGCTTGTCCTTTAAAACTTGATCTATATCTGAAGATTTCTGCAAAACAGTTAATATCATGTATTGGGTCAAATATTTTCATGCGTTGGCAATAAAGAGCATGTCACTGCATTTTGATTTTCTGCAAAGAGAAAAATTTCCTGAATAAAGAGTGTGCTACAATAATTTTTTTCTGCCATTAAAAATTAAAATACAATAAAAAGGCTAACGATATGCTAAATAGAGGTTTAAAATAACTTCAGAGACACGTCTGATGACTGCAAGTACTAAATTCAAATTGTTGACCTAATGAAGAATTTCCACTATCCATGTGTCTCTCTCCATTCTACGAATTTGTCGAAAAATTTATTCCGAACTCAGCATGGAAAATTACTCCGGAAATTATACTTTCTGTAGATCTATGACCTATAGAAAATGTTTTGTTGTCGATTGTATTAAAGAAAATTAATTATTATACATTGTATGTACGTCATATTTGAAATTATTCGCATTTTTGTGCTGGACTTACATACAGACAATTAGTAGCAATTAGAGATTTTTTTATCAGCATTCTATCATCGACACATGTTGGTTTGAGGTGTCTTAAATGGGGAATTTTCAATTAGAGCAACCAGTTACTATAATTGAAATTAACATAAAGTATTTCAAAAGTTGCACATCTCAATTAATAATTTCTTATGCAATAGATGTATAAGAAGACTCACAGTACGAGTTCCCACGCGGAAGAACAAGGGAATAGTGTCGAAGAATATGAGGCAGTATATCACCATTAGCTCTAGGCTAGCAGCAGCTCATAGAAGAAGTTGCTCCCAATCCGAGAACAATTAATATATGGTCTCGACTGAGGTGCCTGACTCGCACTTGCTCACGCATACTTGAACAAAAAACTCTTGTTCTGGTATAAACGTGTGGGATTGCCCACGTGTCTGTGTGTGTGTAAATGCTAGGAGCGAGATGTGTTTCAGATACTCGTGATTAAAATACAGAAAAGAAGGAAATTATTTTCTTGTCGGAGCAATCAACTCTGAACACAAAGTCTCATTTCGTTTTATATTTCGTGGCTTTTCAAAGAGATGTGAACCGATAATTACTTGCAGAATCTAATATAATTTTTTTTAATTTCTGATATCGCTGGTTCTCCCGAAGTCATCATTTCAGCTGTAATTAATTTTTTATTTAATATTGGCTCAAATTTCTGGGATTTTTTTCGAGCTCATGTTAGTATCATACAACAAGCATGTCATCATATATTCAAACAAACTAAATGTTCTCAAATATTGAAATTATGTATAATTTATAATAAAATCTATATTTACTACTCTCATTTGAAATAAACAAAATTTTATAGCAGACATATACCTCGAAATCATTTGCGAACTCTTGTAATCGGGATTGTCTATTAAATAATATGCGTAACAGGTGGTACTAGTTACATTTTCACCGTGCTCTCTATTTGTCAGTGCATTATTTTGTATGTTTCCATTTTTTTGCCATCAAGTCATGAGGATTAAGTGGATGTCAGAAGCAAGCGTCTCATTCCTGTAGTATGTGTTCATTATAACATTTTAATGAAAATAAAACAATTTGTATATCTTCAAGTCAAATTATTAGGCACCGACTCGGCGTCACGCTTTAACGTTGGAAATACTTTGCATGTTGTGTTTTGCGTGAAGAATGGTCACAATTATCATTCCTCTGGTACTCATTCCTCTAGACGTCTGGATGTCTGGGATCCAGAGGAGTATATCCTAATGGAAAATCAATTTGACCTCCAAATTATTCTGTTGAAGTAGCTTCAATTAAATACGAATCAGAGGTTTTCAAAGTAAAAATACATGATAAAAAAGAAACGTTCTTGTCCGTAAAATCATCATTTCGGGAGAATTACCCATGTATGAAAAATAATATCTAAACATATTAAAAAGAAATCAGGCCGGACTTTTCCATTGCTTTTTTTATAAATAAGTCCAGCTGTTTGAACTTATTTGGGCACCATAGACCGATTTCAACAAAATAAATAAGAAAATAAAAAGTAACAAAAATGAAACTTTTCTAGTAATTTTGTCCCTATTTGAACTTGGTAAACAACTTTAAGGGCGATTTTTACTTCAGTATTGATTGGTCTCATGCTCAATACTATAATGGGATGTCATTTCGAACCCTGTCGTCGTTGAGCCCCCCCCCCCAAATGTAACGTAGCAGTTGGGTAATTAAGGATTTTACATTTATTCTGCGCATTTTCACGTTTCTAGTAAGGTCTGTTAGTAATATTTCTACGTGACCGTGTGCAGAACAATAAGCTAAAAGATGCATTTTGAATCCAAAGAGACGAATTTTTAAGAAAACAGTTGAATTTGCAACCTACAAAGATGAATTTACTGCTAAGAAGATTAAGTTTCTACCACAAAACGAATTTAGAACAAAAATACATCAATTTTCAAATAATTGATTGAATTTTCAACAAGTTAAATTTAAAAAACGATGAATTTTTAACAAAATAGTTGAAAACTCAATCAAATAGATTAATTTTTAACAAATAAGATTATTTCTATATACAAAAAGATTAATTTTCAAGCAAAATTGGCATCGTTAAATTTACACTTTAAAAAATGAATTTCAAACGAAACAAAAAGATAAACGTATTTTCAACTGGAAAATACAAATTTATAGAAAAAGTTAAATCCTGAATCAAGAGGATATATTTACAACAAAAATGAATTCTTTTCTATACAAAAAGACAAAAATATTCAACAAAATACACTAATTTTCTACCAAATACTTAATTTTTCAACTTACAAAGTATGAATTCCCAACAGAAAATGGAATAGTTGAATTTCCAGATGAAAATGTAATGATCCACAATAACAAAATGAATTTGCGACGAAATAGTTAAACTTTTAACCAAGGAGGTAAATTTAAAATAAAAAAGAATTTTTAGCAAAGTTCCTATTGTATAACTTTTAATCAATGGGCGGTTCAAAAAGTAGATTACACTTTTATTTGAAAATATTGACCCCTACCTCCTCGCGTTAAGCTTTTTCTAAAGTATGTTTATGTATCTTTGAAATTAGCTTAATACTCGAGGTGAATTCCTCCTCCCCCGTTAATGCGTAATATATTTGTTAACGAGTCACAAGTGGTGCCAATTTTTACCAAAATAGTTTAATTTAAAAAAAAATTAAGAATTATTCACAAAAATGTTAATTTTCATCCGAAAAGATTAATTGTTCACGAAAAAGACAAATTTACAACACAATACATGAGCTTTGAAATCAAATACCTACATTTTCAACTACTATCGGCGAGAAAACTATATTCATCTGCCTTTGAACCTTAACAACACAGTACAAAAAAATTCCTGCACAACAAAAAAGCAGTCATATGAAAGCTGAAAGTGTTCTATGTAAATGGCTTAAAGATGTTTATGTGCAACTATATTATCACTCGTAAGGATGTGGTTGTTTTCTTTTTTGTAAAAATCGTGATATTTTAAACATTTTTTTGTTGGAAAACAAGTAACAGAAAGCAGGGGGGGGGCATTCTTCTTACTGCCGAGCGCTGGTCCCTTTCTTCGACCCGAGGCCAGGTGCCATTCAAGCATTTAGAACCAGGGGCCAAACAGTGGCACCAGCGGTCGGCAGTAAAATAAAAAAGGGGCCCCTCTGCTTTCTGTAACTTGTTTTCCAACAAAAAAATGTCTAAAAATATCGCGATTTTCACAAAAAATAAGACGAACACACACTTCCGGGTGATTGAAAATAAATACAGAGCCTATACATAACAGTTTGCAGTTTCAATCGCTTTAATATCTGTATTAAAACTGAAGATAATATGGATGCACATTTTTGTACTTTTAAGCAACAATTTTTATTATTTTATAAATTTCTCACCTGAAACTGGTTCACAACAGTTTTCCTCATACTCATGAATTTTTTCCAATTTTTCCCATCGCTCCTTATATAAGAAATAATGCTCTAAACTTGACTGTTCTTAAATGTACCCGAAAATCCTGACTTTTTACATTTTTCAGTCTGCTAGGCACAAAATTTTTTTTACATAAACGTCTTCAAGCTCATTAACGTAGAACACTTTCAGGTTTTAAATTACTTTTTTTTGTTGCGCTAGCGTTTTTTCTGACTGAGTTGTTAAGCTTCAAAGGCAGATGCCTATAGTTTTCTCGTCGATAGTAAACATATCAATTTTCACCGAAAAAGGAAATACTTACATTTTAAGTTCAAAAAATGTTTTCAACAAGATAGTTACATTTTTAATCAAAGATTTAAATTTATAACCAGGAAGATAATTTTTTGACGGAGAAGATTAATTTTCTACCACAAAAAAACAAATTTTTATCATAATATATGAACTTTTCGCTAAAAAGATATATTTTTAAACAAATAGTTGAGTTTTTAACTAAAAAACATAAATGTTTTAACTAGAAATGGTATCATTAATTTTTTAGTGAAATTTTACACGAAAAATATTAATCTTCAAACAAAAAAAGAATATTTACCCAAGTTGTTTAACTTTCAACCACGTACTTCAATTTTCGATAAAATAAGTATGTATCTTCAATCCCGTGTAGAAAAATATTCTGGTGTTGTCCTAACCCAGACAAGACCGCTAGGCTTCCAGTCCTGGCTCGACCAGACGGTCTGATCTGGGCCTGACCAAAAGTGTAACGTTTTTTTTTGGCTAGCCCCAGGCCAGGCCATCAGGTCAGTCGCTAGGTATGGGCTAGTCAGCCGCTAGGCTGGGGCTGGTCAGCCGCTAGTTAATCACTGATTAGACACCGACTGAAACACATAATTGAAACCGATTTATAAGATGAATTTCAATTTAGTGTAGACTTTGAATCCGAGTTATTAATTCTTTTTCTATTATTTCTATTTATTTTTTTATTTCGGAGCTAATTGTGTGAATAGATTCCACTTGGATCGAATTATCTCTTTACATATTTGCTTAATACAACGTTTTTATTTTAAAATTCGAAGGATAGGGATGGAATTTACAGTTGCAACCAAATTTAGCTTTTTTCTACGGTCTTTTTATTGTTAAATGTTAAAATTATAAGAATATAATTTACGTCGAGTGGTACAGAAGAGATAAGTTACGAAATCAAATATCCTTTGTTTTATCTGCTTCTATGTTTTCCTTCATTTTTCTAAAAACTCGAAACCCGTCCCAGTCAACTGCGCTCAAGATGGTATCTCCTAGACTTTAAAAAAAATTAGTCTTTGCAAGCTCAATGTTAGTTTTTAATTGTCCTTGGAGATCAAAATGGCTAAAATAAAGTTTAGAGTTTTTAATAATCTAAAAGGTTTCGCACCCAAAAACATTTTTCACACGTATATTTAAGTAGGTTTTAAGTACAATTTGAGTGAACGGAAAAATTTTGATTTATTATTTAACAAACAAAAAAATCTATTACCTTTCATGACCTTGCAGAACTCGGTATCTTTAGAAATGAGTTTATTGTTAATATTTTTTAGCTATATACCTTTCAACAACGCTTCCTTCTTTAAAAAAGCCGAACATACATACGAAAAATTTAATGTGTTTTTTCTTTAAAACATAAAGGGTTGAATTTGAAGATAAAGTACTAAAATTAAATGAAAAAGAACTTAAGAACGGGCCGAACTTCGAGAAATATTTAACTTTATATTTAAATTAACTAAAATTTCATAGCAAAAAGAATTTTACAGTATATTTTTACAGATAAATAATAGCAAAAAGACACATGATTTTGTACGTACAAATTATTTGCGGAATGTTTTATCGTTGAGGACCATATTGTCCATCTTTTTGAATTCCTCTTGAGTCTGTACTGGTAACTCCAAATAATATTTTTTAGCCAAGTCTTCTGCTAAACATTATATCAAATTAGAAGAATTTGGATTTCCAGTGCCCAGACGTGCTATTTATTTCCTAAGCTCTTTTTGCTTGAGACTTAGGTTGTAGATTGATTTGTGTATAGGCTCAAAAAGAAAAAGAGTAATTTATAGAAAAATATATAAAGTACATGTTCAGTATAATCAGTAAAAAAATGTAAAAGCTTGCTTCAAAAATATACTGCCATCAATAAAATCAATAAACTTAATTATAGTTTTTTATAGTTATTCCTCTATGATAAATGAAGAGTAGGTTTGTACTTATCATTCAGTTAATAACTTCCTTAGTACAAATTGGTCTTAGTTTAATACAAGTTTCTAATCAGTTTTTCCCTACGTATAGTTAGCACCCAACTAGGAATCTTGTTAGGTACTACTGAGGAATGCAACTCTGCTTCGAGTAAAGAACTGACTAGGAAATCTCGAAGGAATCTAGTCAGTTGCTTACAAGGTACTTAAGTAGTTTTTAATGAAATTATTTACATTTTTAATGAAATTGAACTCTTTTATTTTCATAAATACAAACTACATTAAAGATTTCCCATTCCTCATTTGGTCACAACGCCGTTTCTAAGTCTTTGGAGGACAGTGTTTCACCCCTTTTGGTTTTCCGCGTAGTCAAACAATTTGCAAAAATTAACAGTGATTAGTAAAAACTCATAAATTTTTTATGTTTGGATTATATTCAAATATCTTACGGTCCATACCATATCTATCGATCGCAACGCCACAACGGCTTTTCCCTCGCTTTTCCTCGCGAAACCCCTGCAAGGAAAAAAGCGCTCATTTGAGCAAGAAAAATCTGTCGGGAATTAGTAGAGGTCTTCAGAATTAAAACTGATCAGAAAATCGTAGCTAGTTTGTATCCAGGTACTGGCAAGGAAAAAATAATCTCGTATTGATTAAGGAACATTAATTGATTACTGGTTAAGGATTTCCACGTTCAGATCTGTTCAGGAAATTCTAGTTAGGTTGTAACGTAGCAATATCAAGATTCTCCACACAGAGAAACCTTTTGCTGCAATATTTGCTAAAAATCAGACTAGATTTTACAATTTCAGTTTGCAATGGAGGGACATAGCGGAACTTTTGTAATGTTTACTACTCCAAGTAGTAACTACTATCGGTGAGAAATCTATAGACCTGCCTTTGAAGCTTAACAACTTAGTCAAAAAAAATGCTAGCGCAACAAAAAAAAACAGTCATTTAAAAGCTGAAAGTGTTCTACGTTAATGAGCTTGAAGGTGTTTATGTACAAAAAATTTTGTGCTTAGCAGACTGAAAAATGGGGGGGGGGGGAATTTTTTTTGTTTTACTGCCGACCGCTGGTGCTATTCTTCGACGCCTGGTTCTGAATGCTTGGATAGAACCTGTCCACGGGTCGAAGAAAGGGACCAGCGGTCGGCAGTAAAAAAACGGGCCCCTCTGCTTTCTGTCACTTGTTTTCAAAAAAAAAGTCTAAAAATATTATGATTTTCACAAAAAATCAGACTAACACATCCTTACGGGTGATTGAAAATAAATACAGAACCTATCCATTACAGTTTGCAGTTTGAATCGCTTTAATATCTGTATTAGAACTGAAGATAATATAGTTGCATATTTTTGTACTTCTGCTAAACTAGATAATGAGATCCAGAAATGTATCGCCCTTATGAAGTAAATGCTAGCACTCAAATTGATTTCAATTAAATTATTCATTAATTGTTCACAGTGATGCCATTTTTCAAATTCTATGCACTATATCTTAACGTAATCAAATATCCTAATATCGATGTTGAAAAATAATTTTTTGCTCTCTGTTGGAAAATTTGTTTTTCAATTGTAACTTTTCGAATTATCTTAATTTATTGTAATAAGGATCTTTGCATCCACCAAAATTGAATGATTGATAAATTTAAGGAATTTCAGTATAGCGTTGGTCGGCTGACATCATTTACGCTCGGCTGCACTCGATCCGACGCTATAGGCTCGCTTACTAAGTCACTTACTAATATTCGAGAGCGATCTTCCGAATTTGTCTTACTCCATAATACAAAAAATAGAAAGTGTTATAGTATAATTCATATTCCTACTGACAACAGCAATTCCTCTTACAAATGTAGTCTTTTATGTTATATTATGTACTTATTACATCTACTCTTTTTATATAATTTAATTATGTTTCTACTAATTTATCCTATCTAGGATTTTACTATAAAAAATACTAAGACTTCGTATTATCATTAGGAAAATTTCATATAAAAATAGCATAACTTACGATTATTGTATTAAAATATACGAATTATCGCCTTGGTCCCTCGATTGTAACCTAATTTTCTCATTTTTCCAGTACAACGTTTCTCAATACAGCCTAGTGTTTCCACATGTCAACCCAACGAGTTCCTTTTGAGAATTAAGGAAGGTCTAGACTAGACCAATTTCTACTAGGGTTAATAAAGATTTGGTACTTTTTATGACTCCGCTTTTACATCTAGCTTTCGGATGGATTAATATATTATAACGATAATAACAAGAAACTTTTGACAGTTCGTGACACTTGATCGATCAAAACTAGCAGTGGTTCCGAGAGGTCGGAGCCAAGCAGTGTCAGAATACTTCAAGTTGTGATGTCAACTGGCAAGATGTCTGCACGCCGAGGGCCAAGCAATTAATTCCAATTGCTTAGGAAAAACTTTATTCTCTTAATGACTTGCAAACAATATTTTTTTATTATACAGGCCTTTGGTTAAAAAAATTTCATTATAGACGCTGCAACTTTTTTGAAATATAAAAGAAAAATTGACTGTATCGAACTTAGATTTTTTGTTTCTTGTCTATCTGACCAGCGCCAGAGCTAGACCAGACTAGAATGGCAAGGTCATAGAAAAAAATTCTTGTTTTGATAGTTTGAATTTCTTATTTTTTATCATTTTAGACACCCTGTAACCTTGTTGAAATATGAAAACACAATTGCTGATGGAACATAAAATTTTCTTTCTTGGTTAGTTGAGCAGCGCCAATCCTGGGCCAAAACAGTCTGTTGAGGTGATAAGAAAAAAATATTTTTTAAAAGTGTAAATTTTTTATTTTTTATCGTTTTGAATATCCTGTAACTTTTTTTTAATATATCCAAAAAGTTGAGTCATCGAACTTAGAACTTTTTTATGTTTCTTGTATAGCTGGCCGGCGCCAGAACTGACCTAAACCAGACTGTTGAGATAATAAGAAAAAAAATTCTTGTTTTCATAGTTAGAATCTATTATTTTATATTATTTTAGACATCCTGTAATATTTTGAATTTGTAAAAAAAATATATGCTGATGGAACATAAGATTTTTTTTCTTGGCTAGCTGACCAGTGCCAAACCTGGGCCAGACCGGACCTTCCAGACTAGACGGTCTAGATAAGTTCAAATCTGAGCCAGATCATATCTTTCAGACTAGACAGTCTAGATAAATCCAGACCTGGGCCAGACCTGAAAAATACTGCCAGGACATTTTTCCACATGGGAATAAAATAGTTGCATTTTTAACCAAATAATTAGATTCTGCACCAAATAGTAGAATTATTAACCAAATGAGATAAATTTCAAACCGAAAAAGAGGAAAATAGATGAAGAGAGGAATCTGAAAAATAGTTTGAAACATGAAAGTGATTTTCAAACTTATAAAGTTAACATTAAACTGTACCGTTCTTGGACCATCTTTAGCGAAATTTGCAAATATGTTTAAATTTATCATTAGGAAACGTATTCTACTATCTCTAAAGGCCTTTCTCATGGCTCGTGAATATTTTTTCGCACATTTTGAAAAAATATATATTAAAATTGTTTAGTTTTGCTGGAATCAGGGCACATTAAGAAACAAAACAAAAATAATAATAAGAAACATTTTAAGAACATGGTTTAATTGCGCATTCGAAAAGAAAACCAATTTTCTTGTTGAAGTTGCTAATTAAAATATTGAAACTCTCGTATAAGAACAGTTGCGTATTGTCTGCATGTTTGCAGAGTGTCTTATAATGATAGTGTGGCAGGGTTAGAGTAGAGCTCTGGTATCGCTAGCCCGAAGCAACTCAGGTCCAGGTTGGCGAACGGTCGGTCAAGAACCTAATACACCCGTCTAGTAATATTATTGAGTTCTATACATATTCTTCTGCGTACA
>NC_046666.1:77232644-77244390 GCF_010883055.1 Belonocnema kinseyi | reverse complement strand
CTGCGACAAAACCGTTAAAGAGGATTGCGTGTGTAACACTCTAAAGGCTTAGAGCCGGTTCCAGTTTTATCGAATTCTATACCGGTACAGTGCCGGGAATTATGAGAATTACGTGCGGATTTCCAGTTTATCGAAATGTCGATGCGTATCGCGATCTATGCGTGGTGCGCGCTCCATTTCGCCCGTTTTGTTTCCTCGATCGATAGTACAAACTACGGATTTCTTAACACCCCTTTAGATAAGATTAAAAAATACTTTATTGCAATATAAAACATTAGATTTCAGATACAGGTTGGCGTTTCTTCTGGCACCATTCGGACTTTGGGGGTAACAGAACCTATAATGCTTGCCCAGAGATGATGAAAATGTAAATTTCAGTTACAACAATCTGAGTTCAGCGGCGCTTTAAAGGATCGAGATTTTATTGAGAATAATGAAAAAAACTGATTATGTAATCAAGAGGAGTATGTTAAATTATATTGATATAAAATTTATATTGTACATAAGTAGGGATTTGTGGTTTTTCAGTCAATAATATTTTCAGAAGCAATGTAGTTCACCGAAATTCAGTGTGTATAACGTTCTAGAATCTCCTATCAAATCGTGAAACATTTTAAAAACGATGACATAGAGCAATCCAGCCTAATTTAAAAGATGTTGTAATGTTGATAGAATCCTTCAATCATATTTTAAGCTGTTTCAGGAAATTTCACAAAATTCCAGAATATTTTATAAAAAATAGGACCAATCAAGAACTTTCAGATAATTTTCGAAATAAAGAATATTTAATAAAATTCGGAATAATTGTATAGACCTATCATTACTGATTTATAAATTTTTCTTAAATTTCCTAAAGTTTTTGACATGCGTCAATTGATATTTTGATGAACCTTTGATGAACTTTTATAACCCACTAAGATTTTACATAAGCCAGAAACATCAATTCGAAAAAAAATTGAATCTGACTATCTTTAATTTTCATTAATGAAAAACCTTCCTCTATGAGAAAGCGAAGGTGAATGCTTATCTTTGGTATACTTATTGTTTTTGAGATGAAAAGTAGAAATCCACAAAAAAATGTTATATTGTTAAAAATACAAAATAAGTGATCTGCTATATAACAATTGTTGAGGACAATAACAATTGTTGTTTAGTGGCAATTTTTGTGCTTTTAATTTTTTTTTAGTTATTAATTTTACAAATATTCTAGGAGCTAGGAGTAGTAAACGACGGACGGATGGACAGATGGATATCCAACAATCGTTATAAGGATTTACGGCATATCCTACTAAACCCTTGCTTTTTGTCATTTTTAAGCTAAATAATAATTTGAATAAATATTCTTTACTCAAATGATTTTGACAGACCTGTTGGAAATTGAATAAGATTTAATTAAATAAAAAAACTGAAATATAAATCATTGCTCCAAGCAAGTGCGGCAGATTTGCACAATTTTTTTTCTTCATTTTCATGCTCACGCCCCCCGCCCCCTCCCTACATTTGCTTAAATCATGGGTCGTCCTTGAAAATATCGGGGCTTCGAAATTCAAGGCCTTGTCTTCGGCTTGACTTGGAAGCTTTATTTTATATTGAAAGTAACAGCATCCTATTTATAAATAGGATACGATAAAAAAGATACCGTGAAAAAAGAGATATCTAGTTTTTATTGAATATTAAGCCTTTGTTAATGCTTAATGCCAATACCTTATAACAATACTTTTCTCAATATTTTTACCGAAATTTGTGTACGAAAAGCCGGATTTTTTGTAGACACACCCATAATATTTTGTATTAGAATTTTAGCATACGTACTCATTATAAATAAAAAATAACTGAAAATACATTAGTGGCTCCTAAAAGTGTCAATTAAACTTTTTTCAGATTATAAATTAATATCTTGACCATATGGTATGAGTTGAATAACCTAGTTATCAAATTAGTTCCACCGACATTCTCGAGCGATTGGCACATTTCTTTATCGAGTTTGGTTACACGTTTGACTTGAAAATTCCATAGATATCACCCTGGTAGAATTCTAATGACAGACGTCTGGCCGTAGGAGTCTTGAACTGGAAGATAAGGGGGAATATTTTCGTATTGCGAATCGGCGCGTGTCGGTCAATTGAAATGCGCGCGGCCGGTCGCGGTGGTTCCAGTGCGACGAGAAATTTTTAAATGGCTAGCCCGTTTTGCGGCTTAGGAATGCATGGAAATGTACAACGCATCAGTGTACCACCTCTATCCTTTACATTGTCCTACATAGCGAGTGGCAGTAAGATAGGTATATGTGACGCGTGACACGTGTTAATCGTGCCGCGGGCCCTGGAGTCCCTACCTCCCCCACAACGTCGGTAAACGATGGACCGCGTGTTGTATACACTATAGACTATAGAGGTCCACCATATGTACATTCTGCATGCGTTTATTCTATGTACACAGGTACTTACATATATGAAGATTATGTACAGATTGTTGAGTAGATGGATCAATATTGATGGAGAGCAAGAAAAAAGAGAGGAAAAAACATTTGTGGTTCTTTGAGGATATGGAAATTATGCCTCCCCAAGGAGCAGTTTCAAAACCATAATTACGATTGAGATATTTTTAGTGTTTGATATATTTTCGAATAAAGATTAAATTTCGGCTGTGAAATAATGAGGGGAATTTTAATACTTTGGATATTTATAAATGATATCCAATTACACGTTTCGTAAGATACAGTGCTTTAAATTGATAAGGGAATATTAAATAATGACAATCGTCGGTTATTTTATGTTATTATAATGAATATAAGTGTGTAAAATGTAATATACTGATTAATGCTCTCAAGCAATATGGGGAGCAATATGGAAGTTTTTTAGAATTTGGATGTTTGTCTAGGCCCCGCTGAAGGATATTCATTTATCCTGGCCAAGCTATTGCAAACAAAAATGCATGTAATAACAATTGATATATTTGAAAGAGTGCAAAAATATAGCCAGTGCACAAATGTGAAATATTTGTTACGAATTTCCGAAAAGACCATTTTTTTATTGCATAATGTTTTAAGAAGAAAATCCAAAGTCACCAGAAACCAACATTACAACGTTCATAATTGATAAGTACAAATTTTGCATAGTTCTTATTGTTATTATTATTATTATTATTATCAAAAAACATTTCTGTGTTGAAATGTTGTCACAGGCTTATACTGTCCAACATGTCGAAGGCATTTTTGGTTAGAACTGGATTTTTATTTAATCATTTTGCACGGGGCTGTCCCGGTATACACCATCAATCACGGACGCATTTTTATAATGCAATCAAGTGATCTGATGAGAGCAATCTGCCCAGACATATTCGACAAAGCCTGGTTTTTATCCCATCATTGATGGACTGGATTGCAGTCGAATACACTATGGGGGGACCTACAGCTTAAGGTGAGTTCCGAACCACCAGAACCTCGGTAAAGGTACATTGCAAAATTTCTAGAGGTACCGACTCAGGGATCGAACCCCGGACCTCCAAGGTTATTATGTGTTTTTATTAAACTTTTACTCGGGTAAACCCGGTTATACATCATAGCCACGGACTAAGTCAAGTGACTGATGAGATTCGAATGTTATAAGTTAATTCAAATAATTCAATACGATGGTTGAAACCTCCTGCGATGATGTTGTAGGTATACAATTACGAGCGGCCACGAGCGTTGCAGGCGACAATAGTCACCTCTGGATGATTTCTTAGAGCTACCATCTGCTACTCCACGGGTTTTTAGTCGATCGCTTCCTGATGATCAAGAAAGTTCCGTACAATGCGACAGGTGTTTAATAAAACCGCCTTCTAAACTGCTGCCAATGTCCTACTGACTCTTAAATGTTCAAGATGTTCAGCGCATCTTGCGTGCACACTGCCTGTAGCTGAAATCACAATGGGATGAATAGATGCATGATTCACATTCCTCCATATGGCCTTTACTTCATGCCTTAACTCGCTATATTTGTGGATCTTGGTTGTATAGGTTGACTGCAAATTTCGGTTAAGCGGACAAGCTATGTCGATAATGTAGACTCTTCCATCTTTTTTTTCTTGCTTCACGATGTCAGGTCGATTGGCCCGGACGTTATGATCCGTTTGGATAGTAACATCCCAATATAAGATGTAATCTTCGCTTTCTAACACGGGCATTGGAATGTATCTGTAGAAGGGCATCCATTCTTTTAAGAGTCCTAGGTTTAGGGCAAGCCCGCTACCTGATTATGCCTGTGCGTATGTTCTCTCTGAGCCATTACATGACAGCCATCAATAATGTGCTCGAAGGATTCGTTGGTATCTCCACATAATTGGCACCGGTCAACCACGTCTTGATGTAACACGTGTTTGCGATAATTCCTGGTGCTGACAACCTTGTCCTGTATTGCAATGACGAATCCTTCCGTCTTTGGATACAGAACACCCTTTATTCACCAAATATTAGATGCCTCACTATCCACTTCATTTTGATCTAACGTCTTGGGTTGCTCGCCATGGATGACTTTGTGCCTCCATTGTATTTCTAATTCCTCTATGGTTTCTGCTCTGATATTCAAGGCCCCATCTGAGGACAAATTTAAGGGAGTGTATTCAAGATCCGCTTGACAGATGGTACTGTAAAGCGCAACATTTCGTTTGCTGTTAAAATAGTCTCGCAACTGTATAACTTGTGACTCGCACAGTTTTTTGACATCTACAACGGCCCTACCCCCTAAATGTCGTGGTAGAACTACCCTTTCAATCGCTGAATTTCTGTGGTGCATTCGGTGCCTCGTCATTTCTACGCGAACAATTCTGTTTAACTTTTCAAGGTCGGTGTTAGACCATTTTATGAGCCCGAAGGAGTACGTGAGAACAGGGATGGCATATGTTTTGATCGCCCTGATTTTGTTTGCCGAGTTGAGAAAACTCTTCATTATTAATCTGAGCCTCGTAGTGAAGGCAATCTTTAGGCTTGTCTTAACTATCGTATGTTGAATACCCTTAGATTCAAGAATGCCCAGATATTTATATAATTCGCCTGCAGCCGTTGCCTCGATGCCATTTTCGAACTCGTTCTCCAACTCTACGGTCCCTAATATCCCATCCGATTAAATTGCACTGTTCTACATTTATCTAGTCTGAACTCCATGTGGATATCATTGGAAAACTGCTTTGTGACATCGATCACTTGCTGCAGTTTCTGGCCTGAACTAGCGTACAGCTTCAGTTCATCCATATAATGAAGATGGGTCACTTAATGACTATCCTCATTATCATGAATTCTAAAGCCATGAGACATGCTGTTTAATGTTTTGCTCAATGGATTCAACACTAAACAGAACCATAGTGCGCTGAAGGAGTCTCCTTGAAATATACCCGTCGTAAAGCGTAATGATCTAGTTATCCTTGGTTGGTCATGATCAAAATACTTGATTCTTGTACTTCAGAGCCTCAGCGCATGGCTTAGAAAGTTAATGATGCGTGGGCAGATTTTGTAAAGTTTTGAGAATTTAAGCAAATAGTCATGCGGCATGGAAGGAAGCGCTTGCTTGTAGTCAATGTATGCCATGTGTAAGTTCCATTGCTGCTTATATTACGAGCTTGAGTCATGGCAACAGCGTCTATAGTGACTAGATCTTTACAGCCTCGTGAGTTTTGACAACATCCTTTGTGTTCTACTGTAAGAATGTCATTCTCGTCGCAATGAGAATATACCTTATCTGCAATGATAGCTGTGAGACATTTATAAGTTGTTGGAAGACAGGCTATCGGTCAAAAGTCAGATGGATTTTGAGCGTCTGGTTTTTTTGGTAACACATACGTAGTACCCTGGAGCATAAAGCCTGGCATCAGATCAAGGTGTTCAATGATCTTCTGAAAACACCTAGCCAACGGAAGATGCACACTCGTCAGGTACTTGTACCAGAAGTTGTGCACCGTGTCCGGACCTGGAGCTTTCCAATTACTTGCCCTTGTCAAGACTGCTGAAACATTCAAAGCTATGATGTTTGTCAGATGCATTGCAGTGCTATTGCTTGCCCTTGCTTTCTCCAGTCTGAACCACGCAGTGTCCAAATTGCATCTGTTCATTTTTCCCCAAACACCCGACCAGTAGTTAGTCATATCTTCCAATTGAGGGACTTCGGTGCCTTGGTGGTTATTTGACTTTACTCTCGGTTCACGATAGAACCTTCTTTTATCTGTCTGAAAGTTTTGATTTTGTTGCCTTCGTGCGTTACTTTTCTTGTACCGACGCAGTCTGGTAGTAAGAACATCAAGTCTCTGTCGTTGAGAGTCTAAAATTTCATCCAATATTGCTGGTGTTAATGTCTCGATGTGCCGAGGGTGGATGATTTTAGTAACATAGTTCATCAGTTTTCTGTTTCTATTTCCTTTTTTATATTGAGTTAATCGACCCAATTTTCACCTTACTTTGCTGACATCTATATCCAACCTGATCTTCCATGGTGAATCTCGATCCCTTGCGGGGACAAAAACTGCATTTGCAGACCTAGTTTTCAGGCCCAACGTTCTAGCGGTTGCCACAGCTGCACAGCATACAAGAGTTTGCACCTCTAACGCAGTTTTTGCTACGTTTAAATACGTAGGTAAAACCTTGCTGTCAAGACGCGCTATTAGTGCACGCAGATCATTTGTGATGTTCATTTTGAGCACAGAATGCCTTAGTGTTGGTCCTACATATCTGAACTCTAGTAAAGCATGACCAAAATTTTTTTCTAGGTGCTGCAGTTTTTCTGAGATTTCCCTATCCACATCATCGTTATTAATATCCGGATGTGGTTCTAATGGGTCCGGTGCATGATGTTCATTATCTCTAGCACCTATGCCTTCAGCATCAATCAAGTATTCGTTATCCACATCTTCCAAGGCGAGCTCATTAATAGGAAGCTGCCGTTCCACTTCCATTTTGATAGCAGCTATTTCAACAGCCGAAATCAGTCTGTTTACACATATTGAGCGTTTTTGATCTGCCAGATTCTGCTCATTTATTTTTGTGGCGAGCTCTGGGTATTTAAGTGAGAAGAGTCTATGATGTTCTCTCCTCATACTTTCTCAACATTTCTCTGCCGAAAAATAAAGGCGCATAACATCTCTGTTCATATGGTATGTCCATTTTCGTCGCTTTTTTGGTTGCTGGACCTCTGCTTCTGCCTCTGGTTGTATAAGGTCATCCACCTCTGGAGGATGTGGTGGTGTTGGATCATCAATAGGTTGAAGACGAACATCAATTGCTCCTGCTTGACCGTTTGACGCGGCTTTCTCTAACTGATGTTCATTGTCGTCGCTTTTCCACACCAAATCAACCTGTTGTTTAATCTCCATTGCTCGGTCTTCTGTAACATGTAGATGAGTCCTGATGTGTTTCACCTTAGCGATAAGATCTCTTGGTGCGACTTTTTGTATATTAGGATACTTTGTAGCAAATTTTGTTTTTAAATTGTATCCTCTTTCCGTGTTTATTTCAAACTTCGCACTTTCGTAATAGAGACGCACCAATTCTTCTTTCATTGTGGTATCCCAATTGATGCTCTCCCACGGTATTTCTGTCGAGGTGGTTGGCTGCAAATTGCTAGCGCTAGCCAAAGCATCCTCAGCAGGTACAGTTGATGTTCCACTGCTTACGGATTGTCGCAGATATTCTTGCTAGCTAGTTGTTTGAATAGTATGATCTGCCTGACCATCTCGCAGCTCACTATCGCCACCGTCCGCATGCTGTGGCCCCCAGCTGTGACAGCTGTGACAGAATAAACAAGTGAACACAAATTAAATTCATAATTTTTTCATTTCTGAATGTTAGAATATGCACAAATATTTTCATGTACATATTAAAAAGGTCGAGTTATATATAAGGTTATAATCGAAAAGGTGCAGCGAACATCGCTGTTGACATAATTCTGACAACTAACTGAAATTTCTTCTGTAAATAGCTAATTCAAAGTTGATTAGGGATCTTTAAAATATTCATAAGCAAATCTAATGCAATGTCACCAATTCTATACTTGTATTAATTTGAATTAGCGAAATTAAATAATTAAGTTATTAATTTCGGAAGGATTTGAAAAACAAATTATAATGTTCCAATGCGAAGTTCGATTGTATTTATGGACCTAATCCCAAACAAATTCAAGAGTAATGATTTCTAAAAAGCATCAAAAAGTCCCTAATAATATGTTAATATATTTACTTTTGTCATTTTACAAAATAAAAGGTAAAGGTTAATACTATAGTTAATAAGAATTCCCTTTTATAATTCGACTCGTAAAAAGTCTTATTTGCTTATGAAAATTTACATTTAGATATTCTAAGAGATAATTTTATAAAAAGAGGAACATTTTACTACATGTACAAAGATACTCATTTCTAGATATTTACATTCAATGAGTTTCGAAAATAAAGATGTACTATTTATTCAAATTTATTTATATATTTATTTATTTATTCCATTTTCAACTCGAATAAAGTAATAATCCAAGCAGTTACACACTGATAAAAATGATCAATTAATTATTAATTATAATAATTAATCCTCCAAATTCTAAATAAATAAATTCAGTTATAATAAAATTGTACCTTGTGAAAACGTCTCAAAGAACAACTTCACAATGCTCGAAATTGTTACCGTCCAAAAACTCCAAAGCTTAATTTGATCCCTTTAAAAATAATTGCAACATCTTTTAGAAAATATTTGTTGAAGTTCGATAATAGACTGCAAGAAAAAATATAAGAAGGATACATTTTTTCTACAAGAAATGTACAATACAATTCTGTTGATCACTCTCTAAATTTGAAATAGTGAAAATTTCACTAATTGAATTAGTGATTGAGTGATTCTCTGCTGAAATAGTGATTTTTTGTCTTTTCACTATTGAATTAGTGGTCTTCTACTGTAAGAATAGTTATAATTTCACTATTTCCAATTAGTGACTCGCGCCAACCCGCGCTCACGTCTCGTTTGCATCGTTTACATTTGTCAGCTTGCATCATTTTTTTTCTACGAGCGTAAAAAAATTTAAATACAGGTTAGTAATTTTTTCCAGTTTATTATACTTTCGTGTAGTTTTCCAGTGAAGAATGTCCTCATTATGTGGCGATATGCATATCGAGACGAAAACATTTGCTACAGAACATGAGCGCTGTGTTCGTTTTGAGGTTATAAAATTCAGCGTTCCATTCATTTTTATAGGAATACATTATAGTTTACTTCTATAACTTGTCTTGTTATATAGTTTACTGTTGGGGTTATTGGGTGACTCCAGAAAATATTTTATTTCACTGTGTAATTAGTGATTTTGACAACTTAATTAGTGATTTTCCACTATTTAATAGTAGATGCTTTAGCTCTCAAAACCACTATTTGCTTAGTGAAATTTCACTAATTTATTTAGTAAAATATTTTCACTAATTGAATTAGTAGTTTTTCACTAATTAGTAGTGACTAATTTCACTAATTGATTTAGTAAAATATTTTCACTAATTGAATTAGCAGTTTTTCACTAATTCGTTGTAGCTAATTCAATTAGTGAAATTTCACCATCAAATAGTGAAATTTCACTAATTCATATTTAGACGGCAAATTCGTCCTAAACTAAAAGCGGCCATGAATATACACATCTTCTACAATGACTGATCTGTATATGGTTTAAAAAATATCAATTATACAGATGACAAAATTTAAAAAAAGGTGAATAGAACGTGATAATATTTTAAGCTTTAAAACTTATAATTATAAATTAACTGGCGACCAAATTGCTTTAAATAATTAAAGCACAATAAATAAATTTATACTTGCATTGGTATGAAATTAAAAACAAGATCCGCTACATTCCTGTCTACTTTATAAAGCAAAGTAAAATCTGCCAAAAGGAAAAAAAGAGAACAGTCCTTTATAAGATCAGAAAGAAAAATGAAAATCCACAACAGTTTGATTCAGTGACAGGTGACAAAGTAGTAAAAAATGGTAGCAGAAGAAATCTTTAGAGTCGTCGCGGTTGACAAGGGACAGCGGGGACATTTTTTATTTCAATGTTCATGTGTACTTCTCATATACTGTAAATAAGAAGCAGCATTGGACCGATTGGTTGCTTGCTCGATCGATCGATAAGGAAACCAATCACGTTTTGAATGACACATATTTTGCAACTGGCTGAACACCAACATCATACTGCTGTCTTATCGAATATACAACCATTGAATGGAGACAACCTTCTTTTTTTGTGCTATTTTCTACTCATTTTGAGGAAAGTGAAATGGAGTATCGAGTACGTGAATGTAAAATCAATAAATGCTTGATCTTTCGATGAAGTAATTAGAATATTTTTGAAAGCATCGGAGTTCTGTCGTATCTAGATATTTATCGCATATTTTCTCGATTTAGTAAATTCAATTTGGTCTTTTGCATGAAATTCTTGATAATTTTTTCAGGATATTTTGGTTGATGATAATGATTTTCAGAGGTTTTGTACTTTTTGTGTAAAAAATGGATTTTTTAATAATTAGCTATACCTTGAGCGCACAATATCCAATCGAAAACTGCCATTTTCTAAGATGAGATGCAACAAAATTAACAACAATGGTTTTCTATGTAGAACCGATGGGTACCAAATTTTCCACATAATTTTTTTGATGAAATTTTCGATAGATTTTTTAGAAATTTTTTATTCATCAATTGTTTTTTATATTTAGCACATTCTATGCAAAATTTAATTGTTTACTTATTGGCACCTCAATATGATAGTATGTCTACACCCTACCCTATTCTACCGATTGGAACTACAATTTCAGCAGAATTCTGTTGGATAAACATATTGAAAAAAATTAAAGAAAGTTTTCATTAATCAATTATTTTTCTATATTTTGTACATTTCATTTAAAAAATGGTTTAACAAGTAACCTCTGCAACAGGATAGTATATACTTGAAACTTACACTATTCAACCGATTAGTACTTAATAACTCATAACAATACTGCTGGATGAAATTATTGAAAAAAATTGCAGGAAATTTTGATTCGCCAATTAATTTTGCATATTTTGTGCATTATATGCAAAAAATGCGATTCGTTAGCAGTTATCCACGTCTACAGCCTGTACTTTATGCAAAAAACGCTGATTCGTTTTTTTGTTTTAAATTCATTTTCAAAGTTTCTGTAATTTTTGCCATTTGATACATTTTTAACTTAAGATACCTTTTAGAATTACTTGGAAAAATTGGAATAATGATTGCACAAACTCTGTCGAATGAACTAAATACTTGGTGAGATTTTTTCCATCGCAGATGATTTTGATTTTTGGTGAGATATTATGTAAATCGAAGAAATTTTGTAAAATAGGATTAAGATTTAAAACCTAACGTATTTTGAGATCAGTCTCCATTCATTCTGTATATATGCTGAATGTGTTGTCATTTTTTTCCTTTAAGATATTACCCTTTTTTCGATTTGGAAATCCAACTTACCTTGCACACACACACAGCTTATTTATTTTTTTGTTATGGTTCCAAGTAAAGGAAATTTGCATTCCCCAAAACCTTGAAAAGGTAAAAAATGAATCCCATTGTTATCTCTGACCTTCGATTCAATTCAAGAGGATCTCCACCTTCTTGCATACCTGCTCACAATAGACGCACATAGTGAGGCATTCTTTAATCATGACATATACATAACCGCGTAATATACGCGAGCGGATATATTTCATACATGGATGTTGAATATACATGTATAATGCAAAATAATG
>NC_046666.1:77222700-77232544 GCF_010883055.1 Belonocnema kinseyi | reverse complement strand
CTTCGAACCATACACAAGCGATCTTTTGCAAAACCCTATAGTCGTAAAGTATGTAAGTACGGATGATGGACATGCTCGCATAAGTCTAAGTGCCTAAGTGAATCGGTATTCATCGTCTGGCTTTGTGACGACCCATCGCTACCTTGCCTTTCGCGAAGACGAGTACACCCAGGAAAAACTGGCAGAGTGGCAAAGTCCCTCTTTAGTCCTTGCTCGTTCTACAACTCTATTTCGAACTTCTTTCCTCTTGAGGCTCAGATGCAAGAGGCACGTTTACGTTAATTTAAGTGACTCGTGCCTCCTCCGCGCGGAAACGATATAAGGAAGCGTGTCTCTGGACTTTTTTTTCTTATCGCTGCTAACGAGAACCAATTTGCAGAGCTAATTGTCCAATCGGAAAGAGTATTCGAATCCTGCGAGCCGCAGGAAATTCAAGAAAGTTTAATATACTAATGGTAAAAAATACACCAGAAGTCTTGTTTAATGAGGTTATAAAGTCATATTTTGCTAGAATGAATTGATATTTTGGAATATTAAACTAGAAACGGGCCGTTTTTAATTAACTTCGGAATCCTTCTGAGATAAACTTTGCATATTGCTGTAATAGGATGTTTAAGAATGCCTTTCGAAGTAATGAAGACAGTGGTAACAAATAATATGATTACTTTTCAAAACATCGATCTTACTTTCGAGGTCGACATACATGACTTGGTGGGGAAAAAATTTGATGAGTTCTGCTCCGCTTTTGTTTGGTCACGACTGAGCGACCCCCGCACACCCCGCGCAGCTCCTTTTACTCCTAATTGCGGCGCAATGTCAATTCTCGGAAGAAGTCCCCTGTATTAGAATTTCACTGTATTACAGAAAAAAACAAAAGGTAAAAAGTGTTGCAAATAAACGCACTGAGGTAATCTCGGCATCAAAAAAATTGGTCAAAGGTAGTGTTAATGCTCCTACGAGAAAAACTTCATAGCTTATTAATACGTTAATTAAGCCTTTCAACTCTCTCTTCTCCCCTTTTACTCCACCCCCACCCCACCCCACCCCCACCTACACATCCACCTTCACGTCTACCTCTACCTCCACCCCACATCAACATCCACCTCTGTCTCTGTCTCCACCCCCCACCCACCTCCACGTCCGACACCATCTCCAATCCCGTCCCCACCTCCACCTCGACCTCCACCTCCACTGCCACCTCATTTTCCTTACTTACATTTTTAGTTATTAAGTATGTACATTTTCTTAACTAAAAATCGTAAATTATATACAGGTAGATATAGTTGAGACAGTCCCCATCAGAAAGCAGACATATGTCACATAGTGGCAGAGTTTTACGAAACATGTTGCGGATTTTTATGCAGTTCCGTGTACATGTAATTTCGGAAAACTTTTTTATCACACAATCGTATTGTTTCACGAAGTCTTTTGTGCATACCATTGACTATTGCGATTTGTAACTCTATTAATAGTAACCAAAAAAAGTTTGGCTTCTACTGTCTTAATAGAGTTTTTCACACCCTTCTAATTGATCATAAGAATTTATTATTTAAATTAATGTTGGACCTTCTAAAAGAAATTTCAAAAAAAAATTTCTCTTTTTTTAAATCACAACTACTTTCTGTTCAGCCTCTAACGAAAGCTGAGCTTATTTTCTTCAAAGAACCCAAGGTTATAAAGTGGACAGGCAATTTCTTATTTATACAAATAAGTGTGAAGTCGTTTTTAAGGTTACCATCGGTTTCCATGATTTAAAACTATTTAAAGGCTGTTGTCGTGCCAAAAATCCAATCTCTACAAAACATAGTTTTTCAATGATTTCAAGAATCGAAATCATATTACTTATGATGATTCTGCAAATTAGAAACATTATTTCTATTGAGAAAAGTTTCAAATTTATTATAAAAAACATCTATCTTAACAAAGTTTTTTGCAACTTAGTTTTAATGTACTCTCAGTTCTTAACAGTTTAAAAAGACTGGTTGCATTTTAATAAATCGTGAATTATTCGTTTGGGAAAACATTCTCTACAACACTACTGTTTTCAATTTTTTAAATAAATTTGTCCATGGCTGATATCATAAAACAATTTTTTTAATTTTTAAACAAAAAACTTTATTTGATGATTAATTACTTTTTATTAAAATGGCAAACAATACCGTTGCAGAAAATATTTTCTTCGAAAACATAAGCCATGATTTATTTACATTTAACCATTTTCTTTAAATTAGTAAGAAGCGATAATAAAAGAAAATTCATTTACAAAAAATATTGTTAACTATTGTTTTCAGGAAGTTTAAGAATTCTATCATTAAAAATAGTATTTCTTATTTGAAATTACATCATACGTAATATCATTTCAATTGTTGAAATCATAGGAAACTTTTTTATTAGAGACTAAATTTTTGGAACAATTACCTCAATTAATGAAATAGTGCTTGCTCGTGGCAGTGAAAAATTATGTGCTGAAATTTTACTCAAAGCTTTCTGATGCTTCTATATAAGGCTATCCTCAGCTGTTTCGGTACTGGCAGCTAATCTATTCCTTCGAAATTTATAAATTATATCTGCTTGCTAATTGAATCAGAATTGCGTACTTGCAAATAAATGGAAGAAAAAGTACATTGAAGCGCCCCGTAGTTAAAAAACTGTCTATACTTTGCTAATAACAATACATTTATCTGATTAGAATTTCGCGCTACACGTAAAAAATTATTCGTATATTCGTGGCAAGGGATTTAAAATCGATTTTAAAATTCAAGCGTCGTTTTGACGTCTACTTTACTGAATTTTAGAATTGATCCCGACGATGAGTGGTGAATTACCAACCAGAATATAAATATATATATGCGTAAGACAAGGAGGAGCCACTTCATGAAAAACTTTGAAGCGCGGTAGCTTTGTCGCCGCACTAAAACAGGGCTTTAACTGTCCATCCATACGTGACTCGTCGGCTTAATTATGCTGTTAAATTCTAGATTCTTATCGACATCTTTTACGATATAAAATGGGGTCCTTTTACTCTCTGGTTCTACATGCTTGAGCTCAAATTGTTTCTGCTTAATTGTAGAATCTAAATTTCAATTGAGACTTGTAGATTTCACAAATTGGCGTTTAACTTAAAGCGTGAAAAATAATTTTTCATCAAAAATTGTAGGAGCTTATTAAATTAAGAAATATTATCAATATTAAATCTAAATATAGTATTCGGAACGTATTTTTCTAATCTCGACTTATGCAATCATCCTTTATGAATTTCCTTAATCATATATCACATTTTATTTCTAGAAGTATTGAAGTAGATTTCAAATAATTACTCATGTCTGATTCACAATTAGCAGACTGAACCCGATAAAAAATTCAAAACGCGTATAAAGAGCGACCATAACATGACGATTCAGGCAAGTATGCCTATAAATAGTGCCACCATTTTTCTTTGGCTACATAAGCCATAAAAATCAAGCTGCATTTAGGCATTGGAAAAAAGGCTGCACGTCATCCAGCAGCGGCGACAGCATGCGAAAACGTAATATGCAAATCGACTCTAGGGCGACGATGTCGATAAATCACCAGCTCTCATAACCAAAGCGCCTACCAATCCTACCATACACGGTCTTATTCTCTTATGTACTTGTATATGTGTTGTTAGATCTACAGTCGTTCCTCCGACGATGAAGCCGATCGGACCAAACTCGGGTCCCCTGTCGATGACACTACTCTCCCGATGACCTACCCTCCATACACCCAACACTCAACACCGTTCTCTGTGGACTCGAGCCATACGGTTCAAAAAGTGAGCATCCGCGAATGTTTGAAAGGCTTAGCCAATAGGCGCTCCCCTCATGAAGCCACACGCGTCGTGGCCCACGTCGACATGCAAATTCCGCGATCGCAACGACAATGAGAGGCCGGGAGCACCCCTTTCTACATAGGCACCCTTCCTTAGATCGAAACCTTGTTCCACACCTCGCTTAAACAGAGAAATAATACTCAGTGAGAGGGAAAGAGAAAGAGGATCGAAGAGCAAAGAAGGAAAAGGTAAACGGTATAGATGGAAGCATTCTAAGATGTAGGAAATTTCTTCTTGGTCATATGCAATTCTCCTTTATCTTGTTCCTCATCCTTTTATTAAATGTTTTAAAAATTGATTTTGTCATTTAAGATAACTCCACTTTTGGTATACCAAATCCATATTCAGGAGCACAGAAAATTCAGGGATCCAAATGAAATAGAACAAAATAATATGTTCCTCTTCGCTACATTGCAGAACTATTTACCGGGTACCTTAATTCTGTATTATAAATGCGATATTACTGGTTATAGGTTTTGAAACTATAGTTTTACAATACTTAGTTGCACCCTCTATAGTTTTTATCTAAAAGAAACAAACATCGCATTCAGATATGCAAAATCAGGGATTTCCTCACATGCACTGGTTAGTCCCAGTTTACGGTAACCAAGAAAATTATATAGTGAAGCCTTTCTAGTATTCCCACAGAAAAAACTGAAGTTAAATTGTGTTGCATGTGAAATTTCCAGCTGATAAAGTTTACATGCTATATGGCGAAAGTTTCTCCTACGATAGAATAAAAGCTGTCGTCTGCTACGGCATCCTTAGCAGTAATGAGAAAACAGCACACCAGGTTTAAAACAAAGAAAAAACAAAAATTAGAATTTGTTGTAGGTAATACTTGCAAATGGTTAAAGAAAAATATTTCGGCGAAGGTTTCACTGAGGTTAGGAGAATAATTCTGATCTCGTCTACAGCGTCACGATGGAGTGAGCAACTTTCGGTAACATGTGTACAATCAGCAACAGAAAACATGAATAAAAATGTTTTCTTACTGATATATTTCCTCTGAAATAAATTAGATTATTGTAGAGACATTAAAACTTATTTAATACCATTTAGCAAAAAGCGAAAGAAGCAACTGACGGATGGGAATCCCCATTTCTTTCCAAGTTAATGAAGTTAAACGACGACAGATAGCGTTGGCATCGCAATCTTACTACGTCGCGAATAAAAATTTAGCGATTATAAGGCGAAAGATTATCCAGGCACGGTTAAAAATTGGAAATTATCTTCGATTCATGTAAAGTTTATTCGGCAAGGTTAATTTTTGTTGCGGTGAATCTTTCACCCGGAATCGATGTAAACTTTAACTTCCTTTTTTTTCGTGACCTCTAGGAGACTTACCAGATCCAATTTTAACATACTTCGAAAGTATTTCGATGCAAACCCTTCTAAGGAATATAAGATTCGAAATTATGAGAATTAAAACAACCTGGGATTCACCAGGTGTCTTGAAATATATTCTTTGATGAATTTTAACACCCTATATTCCTCTAAAAGCTGAAAAGTGATTCGGAGAGAGCAAGGATGTTGCAGATGTGTAGCTTACCAAGTGTAAATTTATCATTCTTGGGAAACGTTTTGTTATTATCGCACCTAAAGGATATAAAAAAGGTAACTATAAGAACTAAGATAATGCAGGTATTAAGAAAATTTACTAGGTCGATTAAACATAAATTAAGTGTTTCCAAAAAAATAAAGACGTTCAAGGTCCGCTCAAGTACATACCAGGTCGACATTCAACGTATTTAATTTTCCTGAAGAATTTTGAATTCAAAATAGTAAGATATGTTTCAGCGACTTATTAGATCCTATAAACTATGTTTGTCGTCCCCTGATAATCAACGATACGATTTTTTTTTAGTAGACCATTATAGAGTGTCTTTTCTAATGACTTCTAGGTTAAAGCAAGTTGAGTTTCAAGACGTATCTTGGCGAACACAGAATATTCTTACTTTTCCAGAAAGAAATTTGACCTTCAAGAACGCAAGATCTCAAAATTTCTGGAAGAATATGTTTGATTGACACGATGATTTCTCCTAGGTCAACAAATCCTACGTGAAACTCCACGTGAAATTCGCGTGGTAAATTAAAACAATCGACGTGGAAATTTCACGTAGGATTTGACGCGGACTTTCACATGGAGTTTCACGTGGAACGTTAAACATAATTTTTAATTTCAAATAGTATCTCTTAAGCCGTAAAAGGTACGTAAAAATGTAGTACGGATAGTAAATCTATGCAGTTTCCTAAATTCAAATAAAAATTCACGATGAATCACACATGAAATTTCGAGATAATTCGTTTCAATTTACTAAAGGACGTCCACGTAGAATTCTGTAAAACGCGTGAAAGAAAAAAGTGAAAAAACCGTTTAGATAAAAGTGCAGGCTTCTTACTTTTTGTTTGTTCTGTGTAGGTCTCCTAATGAATTCTGGAAATCCTCCACTATATCATTTTCTCGGGTATTCCATTAATACAATTATTAAATGTTCATTACTTAGAAACAATATTTCGTTATTTCATATAGTTTGTTCCTTTAAGTGACTAAAGGAAACAAAAGTAAAAATGATTATTGTTGTTCATGGCATTAACGATTTACAAAATCAAAATTAATATTCTGTAACCTAAAGAAGACCCTTTATACTGGAAGTTGTGGAAATCTGCGGATCTATTGACATTTTCCAACGAGCAAGAGGATGAATAAAGAGGAAAAAGTAACAGGTTTAATTACAGCACAGAAAAACCGGAAGATAAACTTTGCATCGCACATTACAAGAATTGAAGATAATTTCTACCGTCGTTTAACTTCATTTAATTGGAGAGATATAGGGATTCCCATCTGTCAGTTTCTTTTTTCCTGGTGATAATTATTATTATTATTACACCATTAGGCCATTTCCCTTTCGAGGTAGGCGTGACTCACTCGGTAGGGAAAAGGAGTAGTGTGTCGAAGGGATAGAGATTTTTCAGATTGATCCAGAATTCTCGTGCTATATAAATAACACGTTCCTTTCGCAACACTGCTCCGACCCAGGTTGCTGATCAATCTCTCTAGCAATCACCCCAAGCGAAGAACCTCACGAAGTCGTTATGTAAGGTTCCCCACTTGGGTCCATTAGTAGCCAAGGTCATTTGTTTCAGGCGTCATTCACACTACTGACATTCTTTTTAATAACTATTTGCCGCCATACTTTCTTGTCCTGGCATACTTCTCTAGCTTCTTTTATGTCCATGCATTTTTTCATGCAGGCTCTCGTGTTTCTGTGATTTCTTATGGCTCTTCTAACTAGGGTCTCATTCACACATTCTAACCATTCTTTCCGCGGTCTACCTCTGGGCATGCTGCCATTTACTTTACCTTGATACACTTGTTTCGTTAGTCGTTCATTTGGCATTCTCTCAACATGTCCGAACCATCTTAACCGATTTCTTTCCCATGTGTCTACTAGCATCTCTTCTGCACCACATTCTTTAAGAATTATCTCGTTACTTACTTTGTCCATCAGGGTTTTCCCGCATATTATGCGCATGAATCTCATATCAATTGCGTTAATTTCACTCTTATCTTTTTCTTGATAAGTCCATGCCTCGCTACCGTATAGTACTGTCGGTATAAATATAGAATTATGTATTGCCATTTTAGCTTTATTTGATATATTTTTACTTCTGATAAGGGGACCTGCTCTACCAATAACCTTCTTACCTTCATTTATTCGTCTATCTAATTCCTCATCTATCTTCCCGTCCCTAGTAAATAAGCTACCAAGGTATACAAACTTATCAACTTATTCAATTCTCTCATCATTTAATAAAATATTGCATAGTGTTTTCTCACTCTTTCCTTCGAACACCATAGTTTTTTTTTATTTGCGTTAATTTTGAGGCCCAAGCTCTTCATGCTTGCATCTAGTTTATTCAACATTCTTTGTAAGTCTTCGATAGACTCTGCCATAACAACCTTATCATCTGCGAACGCTAACCCACGTACCCTTACTGTTTCGAGATCCACACCCTCTTCGTCAAAGAGAACCATTCTTGAACACTTGTCCATAAATAATATAAATAACCATGAAGACATAACGCATCCTTGTCTAACTCCTTGAATAATATCGAAACAGTGACTCAGTTTCTCATTCACTCTTACCCTCGCTTTGCTACCTGTATATATTGTTTTTAGAGCTTGTAGGATCCATCCATTGACTCCATACTCTTTCAGGGCTTCCCAAAGTTTACCTCTATCTACCTTGTCAAAAGTTTTTTCTAGGTCAACAAGTGCACAGAAAACTTTTTTCCCTACTCTCAAACTTTTTTCTGCTATTTGCCTTAAGCTAAATATTTGATCCGTACATGACCTTCCTGGCATAAACCCACTTTGGACTTCCCAAATCTTTGCTTCTGTTATTTTCATTACCCTACGAATAAGTATTTTTGAATATATTTTACTTACGGTGCTTAATAAGCTAATCCCTCTGTAATTATTGCACTCGCTTTTATCTCCCTTTCTCTTGTATATTGGTACGATAATTGCTTTTTTCCAATCGTCTGGGAATAAGTTTTAATTCATCTACAATAGTCTAGGAGCAGATTTATCATTAAAAATAATCCTTTAATCGTGTTTTGTGTTGCTGATTCTACATGTTTTACCGAAATTTGCTCACTTTAGCCTGACGCGGTAGATGAGATCAGAATTATTCTCCTAACCTCGGTGAAGCTTTCGACAAAATATGTTTAATTTTAAACCGTTGCCAGACTTACCTGCAACAAATATTAATTTTTGTTTTTTTCTGTATTATTTTTATTCAGCTGTCCGTGTTGTCCCTATTTATAGCTCGAATTCACTCATACTTTGCCGTTTTCCCATTGCTGCTATAGGGACGCCGTAGCAGACGACAGCTTTTTTTCCACCGTAGGATAAACTTTCGCCAAATAGCATGTAAACTTTAACAGCAAAAAAATTTAATTGTGACCACATTTAACTTTAGTTTTTTGTGTGAGATTAGCATTCTGAAATTTATTAAAATTATATTTTTTCGTGTAACCTTAATTGTTTTCTTTCTGAAACCCACATTAATTGAATTTTCCAAAAATGAATGTCTCCACGGGATTAAGAGTGAGGGGTAGGCGGGTTTCTCAGCGCTTTGATTTGGTTTCTAAATTTCGATGAATTACCAGGTTCTGACAGACTGGTACTAAATTGAAAATTTTCAACTCGACACATGGTTTTACCATTTAATCAGTTAATCGTGGTTCGCTGGCATCCCGTCAAAGTTTTCAGGCCAAATTTAAATACAACGCTGAAACATTTCTGAAACATTCTTGAAAAAAACTTCTTGAAACTGTACCAATCAGTTGAACAGTTTATAGGCTGTAGGTGTGTCTAATTATTAAAAATCGGATCTCTTTAAAAAATGTGCTAAATCTCAGTAAATAATCAATGCGTCAAAAATTCCTAAAATCATAAGAAAATCTCCATTCAAGTGACTTATCTTGAAATTTTGCTATCAATCGGTTGAATAGTCTAGACTGAAGGTGTGTTTAATTACTAAAAACTCTGGTGGAAAAAGGTTTGCAAAAAGTACAAAAGATCGAAACCATTTTGACAGGCACTTACAATTAAATTCAATATATTGCAACAAAAATTACGTGAAAGTAACAATTTTGTCTATTATTTGAACTATTTTGGTCATTTCCTATAATATATGGATTTGCAAAGAAGCATAACTACAAGAATCTACATTAATTGATAGTTTCTTAACAAAAAAGTTTTTCTTTTTAGAACTTGGATGACAAATATTTAAAGTATTGCAATTATTATTATTATTACACCATTAAGCCATTTCCCTTTCGGGGTAGGCGTGACTCACTCGGCAGGGGAAAGGAGTAGTTTGTGGATGGGATAAAGATTTTTCAGATTGATCCAGAATTCTCGTGCTATTTATGTAAATAACACGTTCGTTCCGCAACACTGCTCCGACCCAGGTTGCTGAT
>NC_046666.1:77185107-77222600 GCF_010883055.1 Belonocnema kinseyi | reverse complement strand
AAATATTCATATCCGAATCACAGCAAAAAACATGTATTTTCGATAAAACAGTTGTATTTTCAGCAATATAGACAGACTATCACTTGAGAAGAAAATGTCAAGTATCTAAAACAGATCAGTTTTCAGTCATACATTTGTACCCCCAATTAGAAAAAATTGAATTTTCCACCGAATAAAAAGTACTTTTAAACGAGAAGGATGAATGTTGACAGAATTGTGGAATTTTGAAGAAAATGATTCAGTTTTGAGCCAGGTAGTATAATTTTTGACAGAAAAAGAACCATTAACAACAAATTTCATTTTAGGCGTCGCGACTTGAAAGAATAAGTATGCACACATATTCATATACACACATATGCACATGTACACCCATATACACACATTTATACATATATACATATATATACATATATATACACAATACACATATACATTTCCTTTTAATTTTAAATTAAGATGTGTAATTAAATACCTATTACAGAGAACTAAAGTTTCGTGCTTTTTTTTTAAATATATATAAAAAGCTCGAAATGTAAGTTTTTAGTTGTTTAAAAAAGATGATTGTCTTTTAATATTCTACAATTTCTTTAAAGTTTAATCGTAGAAGCATTTTTTTTAAGAGCGATTACAAATCAACTTTTGTGAAATCTTTTAATGTGATATAAAGATTTGTAATTATCCACAATAACAAGCGTAATATTTAAAGTATTTTTAAGGAATCAAACGCTCAAATTAAAAAAAAAAATTATAATACTGTAGACGACTGTAACGACTTGCAGGTTTTTACAAGAAAATAAAAAAAGTTGAATAATAGTTTATACAAATTTTCAAAATATAGAAATTTGCACTTTAGTTTTATTTATTTTTTACTTTTTTATAAAAATATGCAAGAATAAAAAGGAGAGGATATATTTGTATTTAATTGTATTTTTTATAATTTTATACAGATTTTAACGAAAAATTACAATTTTATGCAAACTTACTTTCTTGAAACAAATTTTTTCACAGGGAATATTACACTTTTTATGTTTTCTCAATCTGCTAAATTCAGTTTACCAAATATGGAATTTATGGGCACAAAAAACACATTTTTTTATGGTTTTGTATTGATTCCAAAAGGCTTAATGCAAATCGATTAAAAATTGTTCGAGATGTCAAGTGCATGTACAATAACTACTAACGTTCTTGTGAGAAAAGATAATATCATTTTTTTAATTCCTGTCGATTCCCTACTGCCAATCATCATCAACAATAAATTTACAAGAAATTATTAACAAAAAGTTAAGATTAAAGTCATTCGAATACTATGAGTCAGTGCAAGTGTAACAAGCCATATAAGCTTTGAGAGCTTTTTTCTGGTAGTGGGATTTTTTCGGACTATAGGTTTTTTTGGCCTGCAAGCTTTTTAAGTCCGAAAGCTTTTTGGTTCACGAGCCGCGAGCCAACTCGCAGCTCGGTTTGAATCGAAGGGGTAAGAAACGGCAGGTCGAACTTGCGAGCTTCCGCACACCGCGATCTCTAAACTTGAATCAGTGAAATTGATCTAATTCCTAACCAATTTTTTATTGATTCTCTCAGTAAATCATTTGTCACGATTTTAGTCAGTGGAAATCTACTGGAAAGCAGTGGAAATTCACTAAATTTTGCAGTACTTGACACTGAAACGTCAGAAAATTTTATTGATTAGGAATGGATTTTCACTTACTTTAGGCGAGAAAAGAAATTTAATGGGAATCAGTGACAATCCATTGTTTGAAGCTTAGAGAATAATAAGAAATGTATGGTATGTGTCTACTTAATATATAAAAATAAAAAATAAAAGATTAAATCTCTCTCCTTTTTCTGCTAACACTAACAACTTCCGTTCTCCAAATCGTGTCATGGGTCCGTAATCAACTAACCAGTACCCTTCCGGAAGTATACCCTCGTTCAACAACGATGCTCGCCTGCTTCGCCCCGATTCCGCGAATGCAAATCAGTCGATAAATCAGACCAAGAAGACACGTCCCGTGTGCCCGATTCATTATCGACAGCTGCCGATGCACTCGCCGGGTGTCGATTATAATGCGAGCAGCGTCGTTAAACGGGGTTGAAAAGCTCTTTGGTACTTGGAAAGAGACAAGAAGAAAAAGGCTAACTAAAACGCGCTTTAAGGGATCTAAGAGGGTTGGGTGGGGGGAAGCAAAAGATTCAAGTAGTGAAGGGAGTGGGGGGTGATTTTCAATCGACAATCAATGACGCGCGTCCCCGGGATTAAAGGCCAATGCAGAAAGAGATAGATCTAGATTCGCGGTACTGGCAGCAGCCAATCGGATCTGGTTCAAGGAACCCAATGAGGATTTGCAATGCAAATCAGGAACGCCGGGTACCCGATGAACACTGCGCACACGCCGTTCGTCCTTTTCGTTCTCTACAACGGATATCTGTCTCTGTCTGACTCCCTTTTTCCCTCCCCTGCTTCTATCATGGGCCCTTTACCTCTTTATTTATCTCTCTCCCTCTTTTTCCCTCTCCTTCACTCTTTCTTGTTTTCGCTATCTCTCTTATTCTCTCTCTCTCTCTCTCCCCGTTTCCTCCTTCCCTTCGCTCAACACATACAACACATACGACTCGATTATTTAGATATGCAGATGATTCGAGTCTGAATATTTCACTCTTTCTTTTGACCTTACTCTGTATTTATTTCAATTTTTCTATTGTGGGTTATTATTCTTCATGTTGCGGTAATAAGTAACGGTAGCTTTTTGGTTCAAATTTATTTCGAAATACGGGCAATCAGAGTGGTTACCATTTTTAGGAATTAAAATAGCTTTTCGATGATACTTTAGGAATAGAAAGTCACATTAAAAATATTTCTGCTACGGGGATTAAATACGAACTCTGCCCAATTTATGGTTTTTAACGAATCTTAGCAAGAGTTCTATAACAATTTCGGCGACTGTCTATAAATAATAAATGTAAACTAAGGGAGAGATTAGAATAAAGACTAAGTGTAAATGCACGAGCACGAATCGTGCGTTTACGCATCTGGATTTTTATTTTCCAACCTTAAAAATAAAAAAATCTAAGAATCAAAAATGAAACAAATTTTGGAAATAAGAATTAATAATTTCGCATTGAAAGCACTTGACATTATTTTGTGCGTGCGCGCGCGCGCGCGCGCGTGTGTGTGTGTGTGTGTGTGTGAAAAGGAATTAAGCCTGTGTCATTTATTTCAATTAAAATCGTTTAAAATTCAGTAATTTGAAATCAAAAGTGTTTTAAATTAAATAACTTTGTTTTTAATTTACGAATATCGTAACTAAATGATTTAGAATTAAAACTTTGATAATATATGACAATTTCAAAATGTTCATAATTGAATAATTTCAGTTTAGAATTTTGAAAACTTAATTATTTCAGATTCAAAGGAATTGAAACTATATTATTTCTGATTACAATCCTTCGAAAATAAATAACTCAAAATAAAGAACTCCTACCAAAGTTCAAAGCTTCTACATTTTTTTTAACGAAAATTTAACTATTCTATTTGTGGTTACAAGGTGATATTTCTTAGTCTAAAAGTTCAAGTATTTGTTTGAAAATTTGCCTTTTTGGTAGAAAATGAATCCTCTTCATTGAAAATTTAACTGTTTGGTTAAAGCTTGTGTATTTTCTTGTAAATTCGTCCTTTTTGTATAAAATTAATCTTCTTATTTGATAATTTAACTATTTGATTAAAAATGTATGTATTTTATTGAAACTTTATACTGCTTGGAAGTAAAATAGCCCTTCCGAGAATTGACGCCGCGCCGCATATTGGTCTAAAAGAGCTGCGAGGGGTGCGCGGGATCTGCGGCTGTGACTCAGGCGAGCATTTAGACGTGAACAAACAAAAGCGGAGCGGGCTATAATGAATACGTTCCCACCCACCGCCAGCCCCAAAATCGGCGGCATAGAAGTGTTTCACATTATTTGGATGAAAATTCAACCGTTCTGTTGTGCGCTCGTCTTTTTATCTTGTAAATTCTACGTTTTAGAGGAAATTTGTTTCTTTGGCTGAAAAATCTTTCTTTGTTGAGGATTAAATTTACCCCCCCCCCCCCCCCCCCCCCCCAAATCGTCTTAGGGTTTTTTATTGTATAAACCTCGAATAAATTCACGAAAAAAATTTAGTTAGGAAAAGTTTCAGAAATAAATGTTACGTAAATTATGCACGGCCTCTTTAGTATCGAAAAATGTATATGGACATTTTTGTCGAAATCCTTATTGAGTTATTTCTTTCAATCCTCAAATGTTTTCAAGGAAATTAAGAGGCCTTAACTACCTTATGTATCTGATACACAAATTTTCTCTTCTTAAATTTGGTTTTTGACTGACTTAGTTTATGGTTGCTGACTGGTAATCAGTTACATTCTACTAATATAAATGTAGAGAGACTGCTTAGCTCTTACAGCTCAATGTTCCGGAAAGTTGAAATTTCAGTACACAATTTTTCTTAATCTTAGCCGCTATATTATGTCGTGATAAGGTTTTCTAGTTTTATATTAATAAGGCACGTTCCAAGTTGAACTATAAACTATAAGCTTTATGCTGCAAAGTAACAAATGTAATCAGTTAGTCAGAATTTCTGGAAGCTCGCGTAGACGAGAAAAAAATACGATTAGAACGTGACGTTTTAAGAACAAGTCGATTTTCGTTCGTGGAATTGGAATATTGGATTACGATGCGTGTTTCGGAACGCATGAGGTATTATTTCCTTACCAGGTTATTGTTTTAACCAACAATAAGATCTTTGGAATTCCATCGTTCCGTTATCGACTCTAGACGGAATGTGTATATTGTATACCATGTAGGTATATGTAGACCGAACAAGCGATCGACTCGAATTTGAAGCGCGGGATTTGAAATCTGAGATCCGGCCTTGTTGGCTTAATAAGACTACCGATACTAGAAATGGTATCGATGTCTGTCCTCGAACTTTTCTCACGCTCTGATACGATTGTTCGATATATGCAATTTGCAGCGATCATCTTCTTTAATTTTTTTTTTGAAAGAAATATTTAAAAACATAAACTTACAAAAGTTCTATTGTGTAAAAGAATTTCCCGAAAAAGGCTTAAAAAGAAGTATGTTTCCAAAAATAAGTTTACAAAAAAGACATTTAAAAAAGTAAATTCGGGTAACACAATTCCAATAAAAGGACTTAAAATGAGAGAAATGTATAATCTTTTGTACAATTATGTTACACAAATTCACTTTTTTGGTGTTTTTTTTCAAAGGTGATTTTTTGGAAACATACTTCTTATTAGGCTTTTTGGGAAATTCAGATGAACAATTTGACTTCTTTAAAGAGGTCATCAACCTAATAAATAAAATTTACTCCTTCGTAACTTAAAAAACTACTAGTGAGCTTCTTCAAATTCAGTGAATTCAGTCAAATTTTATGTAAAATCGAATACAATTAACAATAGAAGTTCAGCAGATAAATATAATTGTTAACTAGATTATGCTAATTCTGTCACAAGCAATTTTATTATTTTTTTTAGGTGAGCTGCAAAAAAAACTTGACATCAAATTCGGAACTATATTATGAAAGAGTAGTGTAGTAGGATCCTGAAAAAGTATAATTAATTTGGTGCAAATTGATGAAAGTTTTCAGTTCGAGCGTTCTCAAAAATAGGCTCGGTTCATCTGACAGAATTATTTCTCTGTGGCAATTCGTATAAAATGACATTCTTCTTATCTTTTATTTTACTTTTGTTTTTAAGAAACATAATTTTTATATTTGACATATTATTCAACATACTTTCTCCAATATCATAAAATGATAACATTTTTAATATAAAAAAACTATCTTCAGAAAATTCGAGTCATAATATTTCTTTTTCCTTGATTTTTCACTGATAATAATGTGACAAACAATTTTTCCTCAAAATAAAAAAACTAAGTTTCTCAACAACAGAAAAAAATTATTTGCAAAAAAAACTTTTTTAATAATTATACAAATTTAAGATCAGACGCACCTTTCTTAGTGCTTTTCATTTATTATCCCAAGTGTTCAACTCGATTTGGTACTTTGTATGAAAAACACTTAGTGCTCGCATATATGTTTGGTTAAAGTCATTTCAAGCGAATCATGCATGATTAAAAAAATTCTTATTTTCATTGCTTCTTCATTTTGCTGTATTCTTGTATGTGAATTTATTTTCATGTTTCCAGAGGACTTAAACATGTCTCCAATTTCTTTTTAGATTTTTGATTAATGTTTTTTTTGCGATATTTTGTATTGAATGGAGTAGTTTCCCTGTTTCTAAAAAAAATATTTTAAAATCTTCGCAGGAATGACAATAAAATGAATTCATTTTATTTAATTTAAGTCAGTTAAATTAATTAATTTTAATTTAATCTCATTTAATGAAAAATATTAATAAAATAATTCATTTAAATATTGAGTTAATTTAAAATCAATTTTTCGGTTTTCAGGCTCCCCCACTAGTACAAATTCATTGGAAAAAAATTTCACAAGTATGAAAAATCATCAATTTACTTGAAACTATCAGGTTTCAACAATAATTTCGCGATGTTTTCAACAGTTTTAAAGTTTACATTTCTTATCCTGTAGAAAAAATATATTAATCTAATTGTCCTTACGATAAACAAGTTTTTTTTTTAGTTGATGAATTGAGGACAAACTGGTTAAAACTTATTTGAGTTTTTATTCTCATAAAAATAGAATTTTTTCTTGTTTTGAGCCCAAAAATAGCCCTTGCACTAGCCCATTCTCCTTTGATTTTATTCTGAATAGAAATATACGACATTTTATAGAGATTATGAAAATTGAACGATTGTAATTTAAATTACTTGAAATTGAACATTTTGAATTTGCATGGCAATTTTTGAAATTCCAGCAATTCAATAATCCACAATTGTAACTATTTAAAAAGAAAAAGTTACAACATTTTTTTCATGCTTGAAAAGACAAATTGATTAAAATTTTTTTCGGGGTCATTCAGATTTTTATTTATAAATGAAAGCTTCGTGCTAGAAAAATTTCAAATTTTAAACCGTCAAAGTTTAAATCTTGTTACCCTAGAGCCATTGGGTGACTTCAACTTCAAACTTCTGAAGTAGCAGAATATTAAATACAAATATTTTAAAAGCTCATAAGACCCATTTGGGACTAAATGCAATGTTAAAAATAATATTGAATATCATGCTGTAAACTAAACTGTTTCAATATGAGAATTTTCACAAATCACAAATTTAAAATAAACCTTTTGAGTTTTAGAAATTATTGATGTATTTACATACGCTGTTATTTTTCTAAACTATTTAAACGTTTCAATGTAAATGATTGCTTAATGATTTTTATTTTGTTAATGCATGTCGGATCAAAATATAATTCTAAAAATTGTATAGGTAATGATGTTTCAATGATTTAGTGATGTATTTTGTTCCACTGACTTATAAAAATGGCCGTGAAATAAGTATCTGAATTCAATTTTCAAAATAAAATTTATATTTTAAGATAATAAAGATCAAATTAGAAATATCAGTAATTTTTAAAATCATAGGGAGAAATTTTTTAATGATTTTGCGATGTATTTTGATGCGCTGATTTACAAAAATGGCTGTGAAAAATACACGCGAATTTCATTGTACAAAAATTAAGTTTTTTTTTTCCAATATTGATTTACAAAACCTAAGCAGAAGCAAAATATTCCAATAATTTATCAATGCATTCTGATCCGTTGTTTATAAATATGATAATGATATATCGTTTCTATTCGAGGTAACATAATTTTTTTTTTTATATATTTTCATGTCTATATTTGCACCGCTACGCTCCCCATTCATGATATCTCGTGAATTTTATTAGATCTCCCGTTTATAATTACGGGATAAATTTTCAACGATATATTATTAGTATTCAAATTTATAATTATTTTATTTATTATTGATATTTGTTTCCAGATTTATTACGTTACATAATTTGTGCACTTCAAATCTTCAAATGATGTCTTGCCCTTACTGTTGATAATCGCAATCGCAAATAAAAAAAACTCTACGTTATATGGATTCACTGAATACATTCTTTCATAATCTAATTTTATCAAGAATTTAAGTGGCCATCAACTTTTAAAAATTGAATTTTCTTTCTTTGAACTTTCTTAATTAGATTATTGCTTTTTTAACGAAATTATTGTTAAAGATATTTTCTGATAGTGAATTTTTTACTATATCTTATATTTTTTTAATTAAACACAAATAGTTTTGACAGGTACAATACAAAGAATTTTCTGATTTCTAATAACTATTGTTGCTCTATTTATAGAATAAAATAGCTGCAAGGCAGAAAATAATTGCGCAATTATTATTATTATTATTATTATTATTATTATTATTATTATTTCTTATTAGAATTTCCTAAAAAATAGTAGGTACTTAGTTTTGCTTTTCATAGTCCAGAATAAAGTTTAACTTATTTTAAAAAGAAGAATGACACTCATTTCTGATTACGGTTCAATTATTATGACTGCTAATGCGCTCATTTAAGAAAGAACTGAATAGATAATTCCTTTCAATGAAAGTATATTGCGCCATGTGTGATTTTGATACACCAAAAGAAAGATAATTTAATAGACAAACGAGTTTTGTACTCGCAAGAAAGGGAATTAGAGTCTTTAGGGTCGTAATATAAATTTCTAGAATGGTAGACAACGGGTTTTACGCTTTTGTACAGTTTACACGAGTGTTGAGACACGTTCATATTGATCCTCGACCTGTGACTAGGTGTTTCGAGTGGGCAATCGACTTACCAACTTGCAAGGAACGCGACATTATTTACCGACAGGTAGTTTGATATACAGACTGTCTGATTGTTTCTCTAACCGATTGATACTCGAGTTGCATTATCAAATGCGGAAATAATAAACAAAAAGAAATTAATATTTTAGAGAAATTATTTAAGAGAAAATATTTTCAATTTAAAGAAAATGTAAATTATATTGATTATAGTTCAAAAAACAATTAACCTGTAAGTATGGACGTGATTTCATTCTTGCAGTAATATGGATCTAAGGTCTCATAGACCACTGTATATATGCACTGAAAGAAATGAATTGCTCGTACAAACATATTATTGCGCCTTAGATGTGCCATCGATATGTACATTACAGACATACAGATTGCTGATCTAACCCGCAATATAACTGTACCAGCAATTCATTTTTTTCAGTGTGTATATCTAATTAAATAAGTGAAGAAGTTTTCGCCATCTAACTTACACAAGTATATGAAGGGACATTGAAATAAGTAAAAAATTAATCAAGTTGATTAATATTTATTATTAAAAATCTTTTATCCATGTCGGGGGAGAGACCAACATGTTAGATTTTAGTGCGGTCTAGTAGACCGCACGTCCATGCATCCATACTAATTTTTCAGTTTTTGCTCAAGTGACAAATTGCGTTTTGAATACCTTGAATGAAATTGAAATCGAAATATAAAATTGTGATGCTACTGTGGACTTGCGGTCTCATTGACCGCCTATGAGATATCAATTGATATTAGTCATCAATTACACGCGGGATCACATGTTGTCTGCACCTATCTCGGCGAAAACACAACTGAAACTGAAGCTACTAATAATGACAGCCTTGGCAAAGGCGGGGGGTGGTTTTGGAACCACATATTAAAATCATGGCGTGGTCTGTGCGACCACACGTCCATACTTAAAGGTTGAATCAGTGAAATTTTACAGATAGTGAGTCAAATTAATTGTTCTTCGTGAATGATTCATTTCAGCTCATTCCAGAAAACACAATAATTAAAAAGCTTAAAATTATCTTACGATTGAAAAAGGAGAAGAAACTGTTTTCAATCTCAATTTTAAAGATCAAAAATCTTCAAAACTGTGTCCTTATTCTTCTTGACGAAATTTGCAAATGATGGCGATAAGCCGGGTGGTCGGATACGGTCGAGTTAAATCGACTCGGGCACGGACGTCTTTTTCTCCATGAACAGTTCCTCAGAAACTTTGGAGGGAGTATTGCAGCACTTAACTGGCTCCCCCTTACCCCTCAACTAACCTGCCGTTCCACGCCACTCATTCTCGGCACTATCGCCCTTTTCTTCGCCCAGCTACCGCGACGCGCGAATCCAGATAACGCGAGCATGTGTGGCGTGGGCGAAGCAACCAAACACCATAGTGAGTTCGAATTTCTGCAATTGCAGCCATCGCTATTATATTTTATAGCAACCTCACTATTCCCTTGAATCGTCGTACACCATAGCATTTACGTCGACATTTTTCTTTTACCGGGAATCTTGACGTGATTAATAATGGAAGTAATTTAATCAATTTATTCTGTCTCCTGTAAGCGTCCCAACCTTTTCTTAACAAGTCTTCTGTATACATTTGACCATTCCTTTATTTTATATTGGCTTAAAGTAAAGCTATACTTCTACTACTTCGATAATTCTGTCGCAGACATATTCGTCATATCGTCATATTGAATATTTTATAGTAAAATACTCAAAAATCCATTTTTTCATCAAAAGTACTTAATCTCGGAAAGTGATTATTCAGTAAAAAATTCTAGAAAAACTGATGAAGAATTTCAGTAGAAAGATTTCTCTTGAAATTTGTGTAAAAATTTGTTGAGTAGTTTAGATTTTAGGTGTGTCTAATTAATAAAAATTGTCAATTTTTGTGTTTTCTGAATTTGCTAAATCTAGGCTTAAGGCAATGTGCTGAGTGGGTCACGTGAGCAGATTTCTACCTTACCGACACTTTTTGAATTTGCTAACTTATTTTCACACAAAGAGCTAGATCGAGTTGAACATTTGGGATAATAAATGAAAAGCACTAAGAAAGGTGGGTCTGATCTTAAATTTGTATAATTATTAAAAAAGTTCTTTTTGCAAATAATTTTTTCATACATTTTTAATAATTAGTAGAATTCATGACCAAACCCACGTTCCTTAGTGCTTTTTATTTATTGTCTCAAATTTTCAACTCGATGTGGCGTTTCATGTGAGAATAAGTTGGGAATTAAGAAAGTGTCGGTATGGGAGGAATCTAGTCCCATGACCCACTCGTTACATGGCCTTAAGTACATTAAATAAAAACTTGCACTCGTAATATTGACTTTCTGATTACAAGTCGTCCAAAAATGTTGAGACTGGAATTCAACAGATTTTAAATATCGGCTTTCAGTATCGATTAAGGATCAAATTATATATATATTTTTTTAAATCGATAAACAATATTTTTCCTGATATAGATGCTGAGGGGCCATTCAAAAAATACGTGATTCATTTTTCAGGAACTTCTGACCACCTGCCCTGCGTGATACTTTTTCCATTGTTCTTAACGTGGATAATGATACTTCGGCAGACCCCCCCCCCCCCTAAACGTATCACGTATTTTGTGAATGACCTCTGAATGATAATAAAAAAAACGTCAAAAGCGGTTGAACATTTTTACATTCTCATCATTTATGATTGAAAAAGTATTAGAATTGTCGGAAATTTGATATCACACTTTTTCAACGGATTTCCACGTTTCGAGACCCCCTGAATCCGAAAATCAGGTTTTCACGATGGCGACTGTCTGTCTGTCTGTCCGTCCGGCCGTCCATCCGTTCGTAAACACAATAACTCTCGAAAAAATGAACGAATCAAATCCATCTTTGGCAAACTTTTTCTAGGTCCCGAAAGAAAGGACGAGTTCGTTAACCAGCCATTTTTGATAAAAATTCAAAAAGTGAGCGCATTTAAAAAATTTTTTAAGCCACTTTTTTCTGAATTTGAAAATTATATGTACGGGCATTTATAGTATTAAAAAAAAAACAATTTATCCTGATGACTTTTTTCGATAAAAAGAAAGTTCTCAGAGTTATAGCGTTTTCAAAATTTTTTTAATCAACCGAAAATCAAAATTTGAAGCCGAAAAACGCACGATATGAAAAAAAGTCAAAAGAAGAAAAATATTTCTTTTTAAAATCCCTACCGGATTATCATAACCAATTTCTGGATTTTCTTCAAAAATCAAAAATTTAAATTTTGATTGCACCAAAAATAATGGAATATAAAAAATTCCATTTTGTGGACAAACTATGTAGGATACAAAAAAAGATGAATTAACAAAAATGGTTATCCCTAAAAATATCTACAATTTCGTTAAGATTCACTTCTTGATAGGACGCGTACTTTTTGTTTTATTCGTGAACAATAACGTTGAAAAAATAAAATAAAAAAAAATGTGTAGAAAAACGACGAAAGTTACGAGAAAAAAATCCAACAAAACCTGTTTACAAATGTCTGTCGGAAATCGAAAGCGCAGCGCGAGTGTCACGATGAGAGTGTGTACCTCAAAGCCTACAGAGCTTTGAGAAACTTAATCTTTGACTATACTTAATTAAGTAGACAATTCAGAATATGAAGACGCATATAAATACTGCCATCTAAAAGAGATCTTTTTGATAAAGTTTTTTTCAAGCATTCCAAATACAAAGAATAAATATCCGAGCGCGAAGCGCGAGGTGTAATTATGTTCGAGCGCGAAGCGCGAGATTTAACCATCGCGCGGTAAATGATGATAAGTTTAAGTCTAATAATTTTATTACATTCTCATCCTGATAAGAAGGTACTAGTTTTATGTGAAAAATGACTTTTGCGGAATTCATCAAATTTCGACGTTTTGAGACCCCCTGGGTCAGAAACAATATTTTTTACGTCGGTGCCTGTCTGTTGTCGTTGTTGTCTGTAAACAGGTAACACTTAAAGAAATTATTCAGTTGTATTCCCCTTTGGTACCTTAATAAGGTTATGAAAAGAAAGGACGTACGTGTTCGTTAGCCGGCTTTTTTCAAAGAAATTTTAAAAAGTTAGAGCACTGAACATTTTTCAGACCACTTTTTTTAATATTTGAAAATTCTTTCTATAGATATTAATAGTAAATTAAAATACAAACAATTTATCCCCATTACTTTTTTTTATAAAATAAAAATAACGAAAGTTATTATAGAGTGTCTAAGCAACTTTTTCAATTTTGATTTAAAAAGTCGCCAATTCAAATTTTGTTCGCACAAAAAATAATGAATTATTACATTCTCATCCTAATGAGAACTCTGTAAATCTGAATCAGTGAAATTTCACTAATTATCAGTGAAATTTCATTGATTTGAATAGCTAGAAATGTGTTACTGACAAATAAATGATAAATGAATTGGTTATATCCCATGGTCGGGAGCCAGCTGGGCACTAATCAGGTTAATGTTTTTGTAGAAATTACACATTTTTTAAGAGCCGTGATATTATCAAAGACGTACTTATGGATGCTAGATGAATTATTATTTGAAAATTATAATTTAAAGATTTATTAGATCAGTGAAACAAAAATGAGCTTTTTTAAATTCTTTAAAAAAAAACATTAAATTTTTTCGAATAATTTAACATTTTAAATTAAACTGTTATCGATTCTGCTATGTGCGACAACAGAAATGATACAATTTGTTATAAACTTCTCTATATTCAGAAATGTTTAGCCTCTACAATTTAAAATTTACCGCCATATATAGCGCCTGCTGTGTCTGCCGTCTGCATTAAAACTCAGTAATTTTCTGTTTCGCACCTGGAACGAAGATGTTCCTTGCACCCACGTCGCGTCGTCTCTTCGAAGTTCGCAAATAAAATCGAGACTCGTGATTAAAATGAACCTTATTTCAGTAATTAGTTTGAAACCCCCACTTAGAGCGTGAATAATTATTATTTTAAATTAAAGTATAGTCTTGTGTATACAGTCTTTACTTTCTTCCTTCCCAATCTTAAATCACCACGTGGCTGCCAAATTGCTATGAGATTCTATCATCAGGAAATAAAATTATACTCCAATTTTCTTGCTAGAATTGGTTCACTAGATTTGATTTTTAAAGTTTAATGTAATCTTACGATAAGCCTTAAAAGACAAAACAAGTTAACAATTTCTCGCCTGAAGCAAGATTTTGTAACCGCTTTTTGGCCGGATTACTCGACTGGATACCGGCCGGTATTGAAGCCGGGACCCGAACAGTTTACCGTGACGTTTTTAGCCGGATCCTAGTCGGATTCCCCGACCAACGCCCGGCTTAAAGCGGGGCTATCCGGTTGGGACCCGGCCGGATCCCTGATTGGATTCCTACACGGGTATGATCAGATATTAAAAAAGGTGAAAAGTTCCAATGCTTTTAAATGACAAACAACCTCACATATTACTTTAATTTCAAGATTGGCCTGCCATCTATAAACCCATTAAGTAAGTACTTCCTATACGATTTAGAGTATATTTATCCCGCAGTTAATTCAGCTGACTTACAGCCCGTAAATTAAAAAAAATTATTTCATTAAGGAATTCTTCTTGTCACTTTAGTAAAAGAGTAACAACAACGCTTAACTTAAAAGTTTAGAAGTTATGCTTCACATGATCTACTCTATTGTTACTGAACTGATTAGTGAATACGTCCAAAATCATTGATTATTCAGTGAAATGTCTAACTACTAGTTCAATCAGTGAATTTTTCACTGATTCATATTTGCAGCGGGTAGATTTTTTTTCATTAATTTTAAAGCACTGTCTATGGTTAAGAAATTTTTCGTAACGTTAGCCCTGAACGAGTTGATAAAGGGTTTATTTTCAAGCCATGAGACTTAAACAATTTAAATGCTATAGGCATTCTAAGCTGCATTTTAAAAAATTTTAAGATAGATGCTAACAATTTGAAATTCCAAGTGTTCAAAATATTAAATACTTTTGAATTTAAAATGTCTGGCATTGAACAACATATCAAATTGAAAGCATTCTAAATTGTGCAATTAAATTTTCAGAGTTCGCCAAGAGCCGAACTCATAGAAATTCAACAAGAGAAAGGAAAGTTTGGAACATTCCAAATTAAAATCATTGGACATGGAAATGTTTAGGGCAATGTTAAGTTTATTTTTCTGACGCTCTCAATTTAGAATTGCTTAATTTCAAATACCTTCAATGTAAATTATTCCATTTTTCAAATTTTGAATGAAAAATTGCGCAACTACGGGAGCTTTCAATTAGAACTTTTGAATAACCTAAATAAATTTTAAAATCAATTAGTATAAATTCGTTCAGTTCCAAAGGCTTTTAATTTGGAATTATTCAATTTGGAGAGACCAAATTCCAAATTACTTAATTTTATCACGGTTTTCAACGTAAAATTGAACATTTGCAACTTCATGCGTTAAATAGAGACCTCACGAATTCATATGAATAACTCACCTCAATATGCCTGAAAAATAGAAAACGCTACGTACATTTTTAATGTTTCGAATTAAAGCTTAAAAGCTGAGGCGCCGGATGCAAAAAAATATATATATATCATTTCAGGAGAGGTAGGTGGGGAGTTCTGACCACTTGGGGTTGAGCTTAATAAGCAGAGGGATCGATGGCAGGTGCATAGGAAAGGTGAGAAGAAGAAACTGACAGATCAGAAGTCAAAGGTTAGTGGTCATAGCTTTAGGGCAGGGGTCTCCAGAAATAGATCCACTAGTGACTAGACTAGCGATCTCAGGCCAATAGATCGTATCTACTCAGTTTTGACCCAGAACTGTCAAAACCCTTTACCTGATTTGATCCGCTGGGAACCCTTAAACTCGAGACGCTTATTTCTTTTAGATACTTCACGCTGAAATTGAGAATTAGAAAATAAAATAATGAATGTTTAGTTTCCGTTACTTTAATCTTGTTAATTGGAATATTCAATGCAATTGTAAATTTTTATACTTAAAATTTAATTTTCAAATTCAGACTTAAATTTACCTCAAGTGTATCTTAATTACATAAATATTATATTTGCATAAAAAATTTTATCACAATAAAGTAATGTAAACTATTCAAAAGTAGAAGGAAAATAACGAGTCCTTCGGTTTTCTATTACCTAATATCAAAAAAATTATCAATTTTAAAGTCAATAATAACAGATTTTTCAATATTAAAAGTTGAAAAAATGATAAATGGACTTACAATCTGTTAATACCAATGCCAAGAATTTTTCCCCTTCAGTTGCGATACGATTTTTCAAAACTTGTCTATTAAAAATTAAAAATGATTTTTATTTTAAAAGTTTTTTCTTTGAATAATTTAATTTTAAAGGTTTATAATTATAAAGTTTTGCATTTTGAATCGTAAAAGTGACGGAATATTAATTTCTCTATTTTAGACAAATTTGTGGAGTCAATTTAAATTTTTTAAACGTAATAAAAGTTTAAAATTCTACAATTTAAGCTCTAACTTTGAAACATTCAATGTAGTTAAAAGTAGTATCAAATAAAAAATTATTTTTGTTTAAAAGCACTAATCCAATTTCAATTCATTTTAATTTTAAATGATCAATTTTTAAATTTAAAATTTTTTCTATTTTCGTAATTTTATTCTGAAATAATTTGATTTACAGATTCTCATTTTCAAAAAAACTCTTAGATTTTGAAATATTTGAATTTATTTTTGATCACTTATTTTCATTATTATTAGTATTTTTTTAATGATTTAATATTAATAATGTCGAAAACATTTATTTGTGAACAATTATCGGCAATTGCTTGGTTCAAATACTTCAAATAAAATACTTTGTATTTCAGGGTCTGTCAAGTTATACCAGAAAAAGGATTCTCCTAGCCCTTCCAAATCGGATTTTTCTTCGAGGGGTCATAAATTTGCTCTCAGTTTCCCGTCGAAAAAAATGGTAGATTTTGAAAAAGAACGAAGGATCCTGGGTTAGGCTGCACCTTTGGTTTGTGGAGACCGCTGCTTTAGGGTCAAAAGTGTAAAGTCCGTGGTCAAACTATAAATATCGTGTAGACTGTAGATCAGAGAACAATTTTCAAAGTTCAGGCACCAAATGTCAACGATGAGAGGTCATAAGTCAGGGGTACATCAGCAAACCCACAGGTTAAAGCTCTCTCCCTTCCCCCACCCATCTCGTTTCTCTCTTGCCCTCTCAAATATCTTTTATTAACATAATTTCGAATTTTTTTGGGAAACGAAAATAATTCATGGATCAGTCGTAGGTTAATAATTACACTCTATAATGGATCTTCATTTGAAATCTTACGCATCCGATATAATAGACTCATGTTTTAGTACATTCCATATCAAAAGAATAAACTTAAAATTGAATAATAATTGAAATTATTATATATTCTAGATTCTAGATCTTATGCCGGTAACGTTTCTTTGTTTAAATTGCCAAAATTTAGTGCAATGCTTCCGGGGGGGGGGGGGCGATAACGTAACGCAGGTGAAATGTGGGATGTTGGGGAGTTACTTAATCGCCCCCTAAGTATATTTGAGTTATAAAATGAAAACGCAGAAATTTGATTCACACTTGTTTCAAAAAGACATAATAGAAGAAGCTAAAGCACGTAGGGGGTAGGATCGCCTTCTGTGGAAAGAAGAGCACACAAGCTTTGTTTTTCTGTTGCAAGAACGTAGAACGCTGTTTCTCCGATTACCCGCGATATCCGGTCTGCAATACAGACGCAACAGTTTCGTTTCCACACATATATGCTCACGCATGAGTTACCAAGGATTTCACGAAGCAGGGGCGATATGGTACAATTTACCAAGAAACGACTAACGACTTAGCATAATATTGATAGAGACTTTGACTCTGCTAGCGAGATTACCTATCTTTTCTATCTTTTTGCTCGGATGATACTCTCCAGAGTAAGCAGAATAATTTTCAAAGAAGGGGAGGTTAATTAACTCGAGAAGCAAATGAGAATCAAAATAACATTTCTGCGTTCACAAACTGCGATAATTTATGTCGTTCCAACTCCTACAATTACCATTCCCTGATATCAATTTTATTTATTACCCAATTACCCAATTGTTAATTTTTCATTTATGCGCACTACATGCTACAACAATTTATAAGCTAGGATAAAATAAATCAGTTTTTTTTTTAACTTACTTTATTTTTAAAACTATGAATAAAGAATTTGAGCTCATGGATGACTGTTTGCACGATTATCTTTAATAATAACAATTATTAATATTTTTATATTATTAATATTATTATATTAATATTATTATACAATATACTTATTATATTATTACATTATTAATATTCCTTTAAAAAATCGATGGAAAAGAAAAATATATGGCATTTTATTTCATATGAACTCATTACCAGGGGCGTTAGCAAGGTGGGGTTTTTACCCCCCCCCCCCCCAAATGTCAAAAAACTTTTTTGAAATTTTAATTTTAACATCATGTAAATTTTGAACAAGTCACCCCCTCCCCCGTAATTTTTTCTTCGTGCGCCCCTGCTTATTGCAGAAAACAACGTTTTTTTAATTTTCTTTAACCTCTGGTAAACTGTAATACAATATATATTACTATTGTAGGTAAAAAAAGTATAAGCCGTCATATTATATGGTTACCGCAATATGTAGGGTGCCCAAGTGCGAGTTGCCGTAGCTGAATACACGGCCCAGTGTTAGTCCAATTTTGGCACGAAAGGTCGGCTGAAGTTGTTGGGCCAATATCGGATTTTTAATCGGCCCAGTGTTGAGCCGTTGCTGGCAGCCTATATTCGCTATTTCTATTTGCCGATTCTCCACCGATGCTTGGCCCAGTATCGGCACTTTATTACGCCAAGTCTCACTTTTAGTGCAGGGAACCATGTTTCACGAGAATCAGCCAAAATCTGGCCCAGTGACGGTACATTACTGGGCCAAGTATCACTTTTACCACGGCAAACCATGTTTTATTTAAATTGGCCTAATGTTAAGCCAGTATTGGCAGCCTATATTGGCTAATTACATTTGCCGATCCTCCACCGATGCTTCGCCCAGAATTAGCACTTTGTTTCGTAAAGTCTCACTTTTAGTACCTAATAAACAAATCTTACACGAAAGATGCAAAAAAATTTTATTGAAAAATTGTCAAAGTTCACGATAAAATTTGTTAACTTCTGTCCTTAAAAATGTTAAATTTTTATGAAAAATTACATTCCCTGTCATTGCAAAAAGTTGTAAAGTAGGCTACAACGGACAAGAACGATATATTACGCGAAGAAAAATTGTAATCGATTAACATTATTTATTTAAAAATTATTGTATTGATATTCCTGTTAATAGTTCGTGTATTTTACATTCACACAACGTCTCATAATGATAAATAATTAGAAAAACAAAGCCCAAAATTTGGTTCTTTAACTTTTCTAAACTGTAGTTTATGAGGATGGCTTTTTCACAGAGTTTCAACTTGTCGGTTTAGCGCAGTAGTTAGCACTCCCGACTTTTAGGCGATAGATTTAGTTATATAGATGTAGGTCCGATACCCCGTAGCGTTAGAAATTATATTTGTAATATAATGTTCAAAATGTAATATATGTATTCAATCTAAACATGACCATAAATATTTATGTTCAAAGTACTCGCAATAAATTAATATTTATTTTTTAAATATCTTTTTTGTCATATCCTTAGACCTTAGCATATAGCAGTATTGGTACCCAGTGTTGGGCTGCCAACTTAAGGCCATAGTTATCAATCCGGCAATGGCGCGACGATGGCAGCTAGGTTTGGTCCAATACTGGTCATTAGCGCGATAATGGCAGCCGAGCTTCGGCAATATTTTCGCCGACTATGGGCCAATATTGGGCCGTATTTGACTTTGCACTTGGGTGGTAATTGTTACACTTTGATGTGCAGGCCGTTTAAGAAAAAAATGTTATGGTATAAAACCCAAACCAAATAAGATTGATAACTAACGGACTCAAATGTAAATTAGACAAGCTTTAAGACAGAACTAGTCATCAGTTCTTACTATTGGTGAGAAAACTATAGGCATCTGCCATTGAAGCTTAACAAGTCAGTCAAAAAAATGCTTGAGCTTGAAGACGTTTATGTAAAAACAATTTTTGTGCTTAGCAGACTGAAAAATATTTTAAAAAGTAAGGATTTTTGGGTACATTTAAGAACTTTCAAGTTTAGAGCATTATTTCTTATACAAGGGGCAATGGGAAAAATTTGAAAAAATTCATGAGTATGAGGAAAACTGTTGTGAACCAGTTGCAGTTGAGAAATTTAATAAATAATCAAAATTGTTGCTTAGAAGTACAAAAATGTGCAACTATATTATCTTCGGTTCTAATACAGAAAGCAGGGGGGCCCTTTTTTTGTTTTACTGCCGACCGCTGGTGCTATTCTTCAACCCTTGGATCTGAATGCTTGGATGACACCTGGCCACGGGTCGAAGAAAGGGACCAGCGGTCGGCAGTACAAATACGCCCCCCCCCCCCTCCACGCTGGTGAATTTTCTACCAACAAGGATCATTTTTCAACCAAATAGTTTAATTTTCAACAAAAAACTAACTAATTTTAGATCAAACGGTTGGGTGCCTTCTGGTTAATTTTTCAAGCATAAGAGACCAATTTTGAACAAAATAGCTAAAATTTCAATCCTCAAAGACGAATTTTAAACCAAATTGTTGAATATTTAAACAGAAAAGAATAAACTTGAATCAAAACCAGTTGAATTTTCAAGCGAAATGGATAAAATATTTAGAAGTCAGTTAAATTTGCAATCAAAACGATTAATTTCCTATAAATAAAAAACGAATGTTCAACAAAATATTAAAATCTTCAAATTTTTAAGAAGATAGTTAAATTAAAAGAAAATTAATTGTTAAATTTTTAACTAAAATTATGAGTCTTAGAGAAAAGAATGATCAATAAAGGAGTTCAACGTTAAACCAAGTATTTGAATATTCAATAAAAAAAGATGAATTCTTAACGAACAATATAATATTTGATATTCATATAATGAAAAGATTTTAGCTTTTAATTAGAAACAGTCGAACTGGAAAGGCAAATTTTCTAGATAATAGTTGAATATTTATCCTGAAAATCTGAAGATCCAACTGTATGAAAATAAGAAAATTTGTACACAAAAAGACGAATTTATCACAAACAGTTGAATTTTCAACAACAAAATTTATGTTCAACCAACTATAATTAAACTTTAAACTAAAAACGCTCATTTTTCAATTAAAAATAGACGAATTTTCAACAAAATAGTTAAATGCTCAATCGAAGCAATAATACTTTAACAAATAAAATAAATTTTTAACAATGAAGTTAAATTTTCAAACATAGTATTGGATTTTCAACTACAAACAATCAAATTTCTGCCAAAAACAGAACAGTTGAATTTCCAGTTAAAGAAATTAATTTTAAACCAAAAAACCAATATCAAATTTTAACAAAATTGCTATATTTTCCTTGATATAGTAGAATTGTTAAGTATAGATACTAAAAATGATGAGTTCTGAACCAAAAGTGTAACAGTAGACTTTTCAATTAAAAAGAATTAACTTACTACCAATAATTGTTGGATTTTCTTATTGTGTTCTAAAAAAGGTGTAATGAGGGTATTTCACTTTTTCAAGCATTTAAAAAAAATGTATGTGCTTTTATATTGTCACATTTACATTGTTTATATTGTAGTATTTGAAGGGTCCCTCATGTACATTTCATACAAATCTGAAGGTATGTGCTTTGAAAATTTCGGAATTTAAATTTTCAATTAAAAAAAAAAGAAAAATTATAGAAAGGAAATATATATTTTTAGGAATGTTTACCCCTGTTGTAAAGTTTGTCAAATTTCGTTTCGAATCCATTAGTTACAAAGTGTATTTTGTTTTGGTTTGAGGCAATGACATTTCATTGAATAATCATGAAATATGGTGGCTTATGTATTTGCATCTATAATAGGATCCTGCAGTTCTACAATTTAACGCAGTTTGAATAAAATATAAAAACATTTGTCTTGTGCACTGCGTTCTTATATGAAATGGAAGGCCTCTTATCTTTCATGTTAAAATGTTTTACATTTTTAATTTAAATGTGACAAAAATCTATCATTTTTTACTTTCAATATCCCAAGAACTGCAACCTACATCTGTATATCATTCCTCTTCTCTGTTTCTAAAAATTAAAAAACCATTTATCATGACTAGAATCCAAATGAATAATTATCCCTCTAGAAAAATTTCCAATCGTCATTTTGATCTTTCAATCAACGCTCGACATTTTTTACCGGTTTGACTTGAACAGATTATTTTCTGTCATGAGTAGATTATCTTCGATCATTGGATCGCTAAATTTCGGAGTTCGTCATTGCTTCATGGAATTTATATATTCATTGTCAACTTTCGCTTGTAGCCAGGGAAACGCCAGGCTCGCGAAATCGCGAGAATTGATCGGTTCTGAAATGTCAGTTATAGCTATAAGAGATCCGGGATAGGACAAGACTTTCGAATTCAAATCGCGATCCGTCTAGCAAATTTAATAAGTCATTCGCGACGTATTTCGTTTTCGGTATAGAATATTTTTATACTATCGGCGAGAAAACTATAGGCATCTGCCTTTGAGGCTTAGCAACTCAGTAAAAAAAAATGCTAGAGCAATAAAAAAACAGTCATATAAAAGCTGAAAGTGTTCTACGTAAATGAGCTTAAAGACGTTTATGTAAACAAAATTTTGTGCTCAGCAGATTGAAAGATGTAAAAAAAGGAAGGATTTTCGGGTAAATTTAAGAACAGTCAAGTTTAGAGCATTATTTCTTATACAAGGGGCAATGGGAAAAATTGGAAAAAATTCATGAGTATGAGGAAAACTGTTGTGAACTAGTTGCAGTTGAGAAATTAAAAAAATAATAAAAATTGTTGATTAAAAGTACAAAAATGTGCAACTGTATTATCTTCAGTTCTAATATTGATATTAAAGCGATTCAAACTACAAACTGTAATGGATAGGCTCTGTAAAACAAAAAAGCCGCCCCCCCTGCTTTCTGTCACTTTTTTCTAAAAAAAAAGGTCTAAAAATATCGCGATTTTCACAAAAAAAAAAGACTAACACATCCTTCCGGGTGATTGAAAATAAATGCAGAGCCTATCCATTACAGTTTGCAGTTTGAATCGCTTTAAAATCTGTATTAGAACTGAAAATAATATAGTTGCACATTTTTGCACTTTTAAGCAACAATTTTCATTAGTTTTTAAATTTCTTAACTGCAACTAGTTCGCAACAGTTTTCCTCATACTCCTGAATTTTTTCCAATTTTCCCCATCGCCCCTTGTATAAAAAATAATGCTCTAAACTTGACTGTTCTTAAATGTACCCGAAAATCCTTATTATTTTTTACATTTTTCAGTCTGCAAAGCACAACATTTTTTTTACATAAACGTCTTCAAGCTCATTAACGTAGAACACTTTCAGCTTTTAAATGACTGTTTTTTTGTTGTGCTAGCATTTTTTTTTTGACTGAGTTGTTAATCTTCAAAGGCAGATGCCTATAGTTTTCTCGCCGATAGTAGTCCTTCTTATATTCTTCTCTCACATTCAACAATCACTAGGTATATGATTAGATTTATGAAAGGATTCTTTAATCCGATTTGCAAAGCGAGTCTGTTCCAATTCAAAGCGGAGAGGGAAATATAATTTTGATGAGAATGGGGTTCGATGATCGTGAGTAATTGAAGAGATTTATAATTTCATATCCAGAGATTTCAGAATTTTTAATCGCAGATAATTGATCTTTAATTATTGGAAACTTAAAAAAAAATTGAACACTTTTAAAATACAGCCAATCCATCAAATTACAGTTATTATTTTTAAGATTCCATATCTTCATTATATTAATTCTCAATTTCTTTATGTTACCAATTCTTCTTTAGGAAAGAATCCCCGTAAAATGTTTTCCCTCAAAAAAAAAAGAAAGAATCCACACAAGGCAGCTGAACGGACGTGACAGTCACGCAATTTACTTCACCGTATTGTGATCCGGGGAAGATTCCGGATTTTGACAATCCTCCCGAATAAGGAAGAAACATCGATTATTAGTCATCCTTAATCTTTGCCCACAGTAGAGAAATTTGCCATGGTACGTGCAAGAAGTCAACAGCAAGTGTAGGGAAACCCTGAATTCGCAACGGACCTTCTGAATTCATTTTTAAAGAAAGGAAGTCGTTCTCTCGATTTTGAGAGAGCGACGGAGAAAAACAGAAAAAAAAAAGATCGAAGGATTGAAGCGACGAAGGGTGGGCTCACCTGGAATAAGCACGAAATTTCCACGCTCGACTCTTCCAGCCCAAATTTGAGGCAAACTTGCTAAATAGGTCCTTAATGTCGCACCGGGTCCTTTCTACCTGCGGCTACGCAATTATTTGCCTTACACGGGTGTACAATAACACTGGATAAACGGGCCCATCCCTAGGGACCCAGAACAAGGGTAAAGGAAAATCAAATAATCGGGTCACGTCACCTAGAAACAGGAGCTCCTTTTTTTACCCAAAAACCACACTGATGACAATCTTGAAAGAGTTTACTCAAGAAAAAAACGAGTTGCCTATAGTCACGTCAAATGTAGAGATTTAATGATTCACTACGTGAGAAAATTGATGGGAATTTTTTTTTAAAGACAATATTAATTTATGAAGAAAAATAAATAAATATATTTATTACAAGAAAATTATATTTGCAAGAATAATTTGTTTGATTTGTTGTATATTTCTAGGACTGTATCACTTTCTTCAGTATAGTTCATGATAGTTATTTTTCTATTAAGTGCGTAAGCAACCATTTCGAATAGAATTATAATAAGTACTTTTTCTAAAAGAAATATTTAGATTTGAACTATTTCGGTTTGATAACCAACAGCTATTCACAATCTCAACTTTATAAAGCAATTAAACATTTCAAATCTTTCAGCATTTAAAATAGTAGCGGTTTGAATACAAGCATTTATAGATTTCGAAATTGAACGGTTACAATTTTTTTAATCTTTAGTTAAACTGTATAATACATTTTTTTAAATTGATCAATTTTAAGATGCAAGGAAAAACGTTGATACAATTCAATGAACTCAATTGTTAAGTATTCAGAGTTAAAACGCTTAGTTCTTAAAGGGTTGCACAGTAGGGTGGTTCCAAAATGCATGTAGATCTAATTGGATCTAGTTTCTTCTTGAATAATTTCAAATACTCTAAAGCAACTTTTAAATAATTTTATAATTTATAATTTATAATTTTTAAATAAATGTTTTTTTTCAACAAGTCTGATTTTTTTTAACAGGATCAAAGTCAAAATTGCCACTTTATATCTTCCATCCGTTATCTATACCTCTCAGCTCTGTTATTCAATAAATCATTTGCTTAACACGATTTTAATTTATTTTAATAATTTGTTGTCTCAAAAAGTCGGTTTTTTTCTCACAAACCCATAATAAAAGTTGCCTTTTCATATACCTTATACGACTTTTATTAAATACTTAAATGTTTGAACAAATTTAATTTGTTCAAATAATACTTTTTTCAGGAAAATTTGAAATTTTCTAAATGTTTTGTTATAAACATTAGAATTAATGATGATTGAAAACACCAATTTTATTTTTCATGTTCATGAATTGTTTAACCGGTTAATTGTGATTTATTTCCTGTTAATTGTGAAATTCTAAAAAATTATGTACAGAAGTTCGTTTCTTTCTTATAAAATATTACTCTACTTTACCTATAAGTACGTTCTGCGAGACGTGACGTTTTGTTGCTGTCTGGGAAGTTTTCACTGTATAAGTAATTGCTTAATCAATTTAAACATATAAAAATGAGTAGTTATCACCATAAATCAATATTCATTCCTAAATTTCCTGAAAAACATTCTTTAAAGCAAACAAAATTTTAATTAATAAAGCTAATATATCAAGACACGCACTAATAATTAATTGTTCAAATAATCGATGAATATGGAAATAATAAATGATGTTTTCAACGCAGTTGTAATACTTAGAGAAAACCGACTTTTTGAAAAAAAAAACAATTACTTGAACCCATATCATTGATGTAGATAGGATTCTTCGTTGTAAAGTATTCTAAAAGTAATGTGAGTTTCCTTCAACATTTTCCTAAACCCGCAAAATTTATTTCATAAAACTGAAAGAGTCTTATTGTCGCATGTATTTTCTATGGGAAATTTCGAAGTCCCGGTGGTATTAATTAAAATCAGAATGTAACACACAAACAGGAAATTTATTTCTTCCTATTTGGAAACGAAATGCGAGGATCACCCTCTATGAAAAAAGGAATTTTAAATTACCCTATTTTGCAGCGTATAAAAGGATATGAGGGCCGCATCTTTCAATTGAACATGCACAGGTTCTAAAAAAATATATTTCGTGTCTCAATTCAACATTAAAATATCTCAAAAGTCTTTTCATACTGATTTTAAGATTTAGAACGAGTCTTTGATCTCCTTAAAAGTTGCTAAAATGTCACTATTTCTTCCAGAAAACGTTTAATTTAACCATGTTAACCAAATACACTTAAAATCAAAAATTACCAAATTGAACTTGTATAGTATTTAAAATTCTTAAGATAAATAAATTCGAAACCAAACGTATATTAATCCTCATAATTTTTAGGTTTTCCACGTAGACATTTCAATTTTGTCAATTTTAAAATTGGTAATAGCTGAATCTAAATGCGTGAAATTTGAAGGTTACCTTTAAAATATGAAAGATTCGGATTTTAATTTCTCCAAATAATACATTTGTTAAATTTAATAATCTTGCTATTAACTAGAATTATTTGAAATTTTGAAAGATATGTTGTGAAATATATGCGCATAAAATTCTCTGAAAAATAGTTATTTAGTTAATAAGTTTAGAAAATGTTGTTCATGTGATTATGCAAGGCAGGAAATGGATTTTCAAAATAAATTGTATATCAGTTAATGGACAAAATACTTGAAAATGTCCGAGGTATCGAAAAACGACATCTCTATAGATGAATGGCATTTGTGGTATTCTAAAGCGAGGTACACGATGCGTAACCGATCGTGCTACCTTCGAACGACTACAATCCGTCCAGATAGTGTCTCGCCCGTCACATGTCACTCGCCAATCGAGGGAATGATAAGTGAAAGCCATAAAATCCAATTTTTAAGCAATAATCTTTGTTCTCTATCCTGAACTGCCCTTGACTCGAACAGTTCAGATTCCTTTATACACACTTTTTGTATTTTTATTATTGTGTATAAGTAACCGGTTGACACGATCGTAAGTTGCTAATTGAAGTGTTCATTGAAACTCATCAGCATTGGGGGCAAAGAAGTGCAAGTTGTCGTCCGTGATAGTTGTTTACTTGGATTTTAAAACACAGTTTTTGCATCTATCGAGAAAAAGGAAAAACCTTCACTTTTCGAAGAATTATTGTCGTTTTGTGTCATTAATTACTAATATGTACATGAATGATGATGGCTTGGCCTTATATGTAATCAGAGTTTATAATCTTTTTTATTCACAATATGAAACTTTTAAGTACATAATTTTGTGATTGTTAAATTTGGCCCCGTCTAGACCCCAACTTAACAGCCAAGCTTGCCAGTATATGGTGCTCCATTAATTTCGAGGACTAAAGTGGATTGACTCCAAATCGCCCAAGTTTCAATGTAAAGTGTCAAACGTCAAAAATATTTCCATTATTATTTGGAAAAGTGACAAAATAAGAGGGAAAAAATGCCAAAAGTGAGCACAAGACGAATGCGTAGGTATAGTATACTTCAAAATATTCCTGAATTAAGTGTTGAAGACTAAAATAAGTAAATTTATTAAGAATGTTAAGATGAAACCTAACATCGAAATGAGGTTATTTATTTATAAGAAAAGTAGTAAAAGTAATATTTCATTTGTTGAATCCACAATTAGTTTCAATATAGAAATTGAAAGCAACTTCAATTTAGAAATTAAAACCAAAAATATATTGCAAAATACTTAAATGGTTTATCATACACAAATGCTGGCTGTTATGTTGCGTCGTTTGGCTTTTTCCGTTTGCTCGAAAAAAAGTGTCTGACATACTCCAATTTTTTCATATCGCGATCTGTTAGATAACCTGATATTTATATTCTCAAATTTCAGTTAAGGAGGTGATATATTCGATTTTAATATTATTTTATTTAAGAATCTCTTTTAATTATGAATAAGAAAAATAAATTAATATGGGCCCGATCGGGGCTAGGTATGGTTATCTCTGGGCGCAGCGCTTGGGCCCTGATCGGACATCGCGTTTCATTTCGAGTCTGGCCCCATCTAAATAGCCTGATTTGGGCCAAATTCTGCCCGATCTGGCCCCGATCAGATCCGAATTGGAATATGTGCACGGGCTCTTTATAGAAATGGAAAAATTAAAGGCCCGAGGAATGAAAGTGTCAAATTGATTTTTTAGTATACAATGATAGAAATAGAAAACATAACAATAAGTACAACAAAAAATCTTGTATAGTAAACTTTCAACAAATCAATTATAGTTTTACATTCTTCTATTTTAAATTGCATTGTCCTAATAATTCTATATGAGAAGGAATTATTAATAAATATTGGGTCTAATACTTTTTTCGTGAATAAGTATTGGAATTACAGTTATAATTCTAAAGCTTAAAAGATTTCAAATAAATCAACGGATTTCAACATTTTCAAGATTTTAGGGATTTAAAAAGAATTTTCACAGAATTAAAATATGTCACGGAATTTCTAAGCATTTTTTGAGAGGACTTTAATGAATGATTCAAATTTGAATTATATCCAAAGGATGTTGAATGATTTTTACTCACGTTAATGGATTCTTACGACTAATAAATATTTCAGGAGATCTTAAAGGATTGTGAATGATATCCAGAGAACTTCAGAGCATGAATTAAATTTCATTTTAAGGGATTTATACAAATCAAAAAATTTTAAGGAATATGAGAGAATAAAAAAATGCAAAGGAATTTAAATATTTTAAGTTATTTTCAAAGATTCCAAAGAATTTCAAGAGATTTAAAGGGATTCAAGGAATTTCGAAGAAAGTTATATAAGATTTCAGAAAATTTGAAGGGAATTTTAAGTAACTGAATTCTAGCGAATGAAATTTAAAGAATTTCTTAGCTATTCCATAGATTATAAGAAATTTAAAAATATTTTATGAAATTTCACAAGATTCACGGATTTTATGGTTGTAGATGAAAAGATACGATCGATGTGGATTCAAGTGACTTTTAGCGATTAGAAATATTTCAAGGGATTTTAACGAATTTTAAGAAATTTCAAAAGATTGAAAATACTTTATTGAATCTTCAAAAATGCAAAGGGATTAAAAAAATTACTAGTAATTTGAATGGTTTATATAAAACTTTATACAATAACTAGAATGCAATTAATATTTAAGAGATTCTAAATTATTTCTTCTCATTTTACTTATTTTGATAGATTTTTATGACTAAGAAAAAATATAAAGGTATGAAGTTTAATTATTAATTACAAATTTCGTAAATGATTTTTAAGATAAGTTATTTGAAAAGATTCTAAAGCATTTCAAGCAGTTTAAACATTATTGAGGGAAGTGAAAGTATTTCTACAGAGAACTTTAGGGAATCAATGCAGTTTATTTTATTTTCAAGGTTTTTAAAATAATTTCTATAGATTTCTAACTGACTCGAATATTTGTGGGGAATTAAATCAGACGAAAAAATATATATTTTGTATATAATTGTGCATTATTATCTGTAATATTCATTTGTTTTATACACAAAAGCTATAAAACAAATGAATATTATATATAATACTTCACACTACATGTACGAGTAAACTATATATAATTTTTCCGCCTGGGAAATGGACGATTAATTTTCATTCCTACATTAGTAAAAAGCAGTTTTAGGAAAAAGACATGTTTTAGCCAAAAATAACACTATTAATATTTAAATATTATATTAAACAATTTATTTCCAATTAATTGTTTATTTTTAATTTACAATTAAAAAGATATTGAAATAAAAAATGTCCCTATTCTCATATTTTAAATGCAAATTTGGTACATAAGCAAATTGAAAGAGCAACAGTTCCAAGTTGGAGGCTCTTCAGAGTTTATTTCGCTTCACTTTGAACAAATAATTTAAGATCAGATCAAACTTGAAGGCTCTAAACTTGTTTAAACGACGAAGCTTTCAAACAATTATTCATGTTAAAAAAAATACGCAGAAAAAAATGAGCGTAATTGTTTTCCATAATATATTTCTCACCTATAGATATATCTAAAATATTTAAGTAACTAAAAACTTAACGATACTTACTTTGTTTACAAAAGTAACTAAGAAAAGGTTTCGTTTTGAAACAGTAAGGATAACGTTAACTAAATAGTTCCATTTGAAAAGTAACTTGCCTACCACTTTTAGCATCCGAACTGAAATAAAATCTGAGTTCCAGCCTGAAATAATATCTAAACGACTTTTTAACCCTTCTGAGTCAGCAATTCTGATTTTCTTCCTTTTTCATCCTTACCTCCTATATTGTTCCTTCAGCCTTCAGAACCAAAGAAAATATATTTCTATAGAAATGCGTAAATCCTTGATGATTGGATGATTGTAAGTTGGAATTTCAAATTCTGTTCCTAAATATAAGCGATATTTTTACAAGTGGTTGTCCCAAATCTTGAATTCCTTCCCGAGGGCGTGGCGGTCTTTGCTTTATGGGTTCGTTGTTATTCCAAAATGACGAATCATAATGTAAAATTTAATACGGCGAGTGAACGAGTCACATGTGTGCGTAGGTACCAACATGACAGCGATAACAACAGAGTGCGTGTGCGTGTGCGGTTCGTCCTAATATCTGTGAACGCATGCTCGCGGTAAGCGATACGGTCTCTTTCTTTCCAATGTTCTCTTCTTTTCTCTCTCTCTCTCTCTCTTCACCTGGTAACTCCATCGCGGTCTACCTTGCTCCTCTTTCCTTCCTTTTTCCTCCAGGCCCTTCCTCACACCCTTTTATGGGCACTCTGTCTCTCTCATATTGGTGAGGAGAGCTAGTACTTACATGGATTATTCAAATGAACCAAGGATTGTCCGATGTATCTCGGGACCTAACTGGAGTCTCAAAATTAAAAAAGAAGAGTAGGCACCAGTAAAGCAGAACTCCACTGCTCAGACAGAACCTTTAAGAAGCACTTTGTGCCTCACCTTTATTGTACATTTTTTCCAGTCTGCTGCGTCCCTCTTTGGAGCAGTGCCGTAACTAGAAATTGCTAATCAAAGTGAATTGTAATGGTCGCAATTATTCGATAAAGGTACCGCATTGGGTCTGCAAGAACACTACTACAAATCAATTCCTAATAATATATATTTTTTAATTTAATAGAAATCAGATGTCATTATATTAAAACTATTGCTAAACAGTTCCTAATCGTATATCTTGAATTATCTTGGATACCAATGGCCCCTCGTGGAAAGCTTTACTTAGTGGGTGTGATTAGAGAAGGAATAAAGATCTTACTATGAGATTATCAGTCAGTTTGGGTATTTTTGTGTAATCTATGACATATGCTGACTTTGATAAGCTCTTTGCCTGGGTGATTGCTAGAGAGGTTGATCAGCTACCTGTGTCGGAGCGGTGTTGCGGAACTAACCTGTTACTCCAATTAACAACACGGGAATTCTATATCTATCTAAAATTTATATTTCCTCTAACTTCCTTCTACACTTCTTTTTCCTACTTTCTGATACGCATTCCTTGCTCTCTGGCAGTATAACGAGGCTAGAAACGAGTGAGTTACGCTTATCCTGAAAGAGATTTGGCCTAATGGTATATAATATACTTGGATTAGCGCTAGAATACTTAACCTCGCGCAGTTTTTCAGGAAAGGACGGAGTAAATCCTGCTGTAACCCTCTCGGGACAATCAGCCGTGAAATTTGAGAAAGGCCATCAATTTCGAAGGAAAGTACTCCTTTAAAGTGGAAACTTCAAAATCAGTAAACCACGCTTGAACTCCATAATTTTATGACAGCCTGTGCAAACTGGATGAAAAATCGTCCTTTGCTATGAGTATTCTCTCGCGGAACAGTGTACAGAAAAAAAACTGTGAAATAAAATTCTATAGCATTCCATGTAACACCGTTGCAGCACGGTTTCAGAGCTCGCAGTTGGCACAAATCTGGCCGAACGTCTGTGATACTCTCATTGTGTAACAGTTACATAAAAACAACTAAAAATAATTTCCTACTCAAATTTACTCAATTATTGTAGAACGCAATCTTGATAGTTTTTAATAACGTCGATTTAATACCGTTCACAATAGTTACAGAACTCAATTGACAAGAATTATATATAATTTCAGTGATACTCTTGTTCCATAATAGTTACATAAAAGCTATACTACAGAATAGTTTCTAATCATTCTAATCGTTTCATTTGTTAAATTTGAATGAATAAATGAAAAATAAAAATATTGGAAAAATAATTTTCTTCATATTCAACAAAATGACTTCATAATAAAAAGATGAGCGATTAGAAATGGTTTTCAAAAATCGAATGGAGTTTTTATCCGTGTTCATGATACTTGAAACCAAGGGGCATTGTGCTACTATCTCATTGGCAAACGTTTACAACGTGGTTGACCGCCCATGCAAGGTTAGGTACGCGACAGTTCACGAGTTCTTTCCTGAAACATTGTTTACGGCTAAATGGCAGCATGGCGCAAGCCTCGCTCCTGTCCGTTTCCCATGCTTAGGACACGTTAAATACAAATGAATATTCTTAAGAACATTTAAGTGTCAGAGAAAATTAGCCTGAGTGAAAAATAAAAATATTAGGTTTGCCAATAGCCGACACGTCTCTAAATGGTAAGTTCGCTACCCGGGTGCACCGGTTCGCGCACCAGGTACTGTAGCATATATTCTACGAGAACTTTTTATGAATTTAAATTGTGCCAATTGCCAAAATAACTACCCTTAGTAAGTCGATGATCCGTGTGAATCTAGTCGCGCACTAGGTAGCTTAGCATGTATTCTACGAGAATTTTTTCAAAATGAAGATTGTTCAAACAACCAAAATTACTAAAAATTGTGAGCCGACGATCCGGGTGCACCAGATCGAGCACCAGGTAGTATAATACGTATTCTACGAGACCTTTTTAAAAATTTAATTTTCGTGAATAATGAAAACAATTCCAAATGGTCAGTCGACGACGCTGGTGCACCAGGTCGCGCCCTAGCTATCTTATCACGTATTCTACGAGAACTTTTTCAAAATTGAGATTGTTTCAACAGCCGAAATTACTAAAAATTGTGAGTCGACGATCCGGGTGCACCAGCTCGAGCACCAGGTAGTATAATACGTATTCTACGAGACACTTTTCAAAAGTTAGATTATTCCAACAGCCAAAATGACTAAAAATTGGAGTCGACCTGGGGCGTGACCTGGTGCACCCGGGTCGTTACTCACAATTTGGAATTTTTTTCATCATTCACAAAATTTAAATTTGTAAAAAGTTCTCGTAGAACAGTATCAAACTACCTTGTGCTCGACCTGGTGCACCCGAATCGTTGACTCACAATTGTTAGTTATTTTGGCTGCTGAAACAATCTAAATTTTGAAAAAGTTCTCGTAGAATACATGCTAAGATACCTGGGGTGCGACCTGGTGCACCCGGGTCGTCGACTCACCATTTAGAACTGTTTTCATTATTCAAAAAGTATACATTTTGAAAATGTTCTCGTCGAATACGTATTAAACTACATCGTGCTCGACCTAGTGCACCCGGAACGTTGACTCATAATTTTTAGTTATTTTGGCTGTTAAAACAATCTAAATTTTGAAAAAGTTCTCGTAGAATACGTGATAAAATATTTGAGGCGCGACCTGGTGCACCCGGGTCATCGAATAACCATTTGGAACTGTTTTTTTTATTCACAAAATTTAAATTTTTTAAAAGTTCTTGTAGAATACGTATTAAACTACCTGGTGCTCGACCCGGTGCACCCGGATCGTTGAGTCACTATTTTGAGTAATTTTGGCTGTTGGAACAATCTAAATGTTGAAAAAGTTCTTGCAGAATACGTGCTAAGATACCTGAGGTGCGACCTCGCGCACCCGGGTCGTTACTCACCATTCGGAATTGTTTTCATCATTTACAAAATTTAAATTTGTAAAAAGTTCTCGTAGAATACGTATTATACTACCTAGTGCTCAATCTGGTGCATCCGGATCGTCGACTCACTAATGGTAGTTATTTTGGCAATTGGCACAATTTTAATTTTGTTAAAGTTCTCATAGAATACGTGCTAAACTACCTGGTGTGCGACCCAGTGCATCCGGGTAATAAACTTACCTTTTAGAGACGTGTCGGCTTTTGGCAAACCTAAGATAAGATTGCTATTCAGCCGTGACACATGCTTTAGCCAGATATTTCCATTATTTCCAAGTTTCTTGCCATGCTTGAGCCATGCAAACTTTTTTCACGCGGGTATATTTATTTCAATTTTTCACTAAAAGCCCAACTTCTCAATCTAAAACTAACGCGAAATGAGGCTAATCGCTGCAGTTTTTCGCTAACAATGATAAAGAAATGTTACAGAAAGTGCCTAAATTATTTTAAATTTATAATACCCATTAATATGAGTTCTTTGGGGTCATAAGTTCCCTACAGTTACGGCTTAAACAAAATTTGATATATTTTAAAACCTGAACTTCAATAGAAACCTATGGAGATCCAAACGAGTTCATTCGGAGAAGACTTTTGAATCAGCTTGAATAGAACAACATGAAGGAGCATTTACAAACCAAACCCGCTTACAAAGTGGGGTTGTATGTTAGCGATTTACAGAATTTGTCGGTAAACCAAATGATATTGCATATGAATACGCCGTTATTTTTACAATATTGCTACATCAAATGCAAACGATATGTATGAAGTCATTACAACTATTATAATTGCAATAATATTTTGTACTTTATTTCGCTTTATAAAATGATATCTATCAGAGTTCTGTTGCATGTGTGGCTTAATGAAATAGTTGTGTTATTAACTAAGATAAAATGAATAAGTAGGAAAAGCGAAAAATAGGTTCTTTGGAAAATGTATCTATCAAAATTGGGTTCCTTTGTAGGTCCAATTGGAGTATCCTTTGAAATAAATTAATCGTTTCGGGATCATCTTCAGTAAGTGAGGTTCCTTTTATGCAGCTTCGAAGTAACCAAAAATTGTTTTTATTGGAAATCCTAGATTTATTTGTGATCGACGCTGCAAAAACAAGACATTCAGATTTAGTGTGATGTTAATTCAGATTAAAGAAATACGTTGATAAGATTACAGAATTTCCTTACATCTGGTTAAACTAACCAATGAAATACAGCGCTAAGGCCTGTATTACAAAATTTGTCTGTAACTTTAGCCCACAACGAGCTGGAAAAGGGATTAATCTTATGGAAAATTCAGTAACGGTAGACAGTTCTTTAAAAACTATAGGAATGACTTGCAAATCTTTTCAAGCTAAAACAATTTATACTGTAATTTTTTTTATAGTTAAATTTATAGATAAAATACTTTATACTGTGTTTTTATTTAAAACAAACATAACACTAGTTTAACATCGCTAGTTTAACATAAACACACATTTTTAAATGTTTCTGAAAAATAATTAACGAATTTATTGTAAATAATTACCAGACAAGATCATGGCGATTATATGAAACCCTGCTCAAAATCGCTGTTTGACAAGTTTTAATGAACTCAAATTTCAGCATCAGATCAGCTAATTTTCAGCTACAGCAACCCCTAAAATTCAAAAATATCAACTCTATATAGAGAGTTAGCAATACTCAGTCGCGTTGTTTTCGAAAAGTACTTTATCTACTCAGGCCAGATGATGACGCGTAAAGCTGAGGAGAAGATTCAAGAAGGTTAAAAAAGGGATTAAATATTTTTCGAAAATTAAACTTTGGATACTCTTATAAATATAATAAATTGTACGATATTAAGATGCCAAACCGTGACATTTTAGACCGTTTACATAATTTCTGAAAAAATAGTAGGAATATTGTTTTGTAGACATGAAAATAACTTTTTTAGCGGAAATTCATATGCATAAGTAATACCCATTTTCTTAAAGACCATACATTGAATTTTGCGCTTTGCGAAAAATCACCCCAATATTAACATTACAAAAACTTACCAGGGCATATTTTTATCGCACAAAGCAAACAAACAGAATAAAATAAATAATGAGAAAAGAAACAAAAATTAGCTGCAACGCGTCTTGACACTTATTTTATTTATAGATTCTCAGTTATCATTGATTATATATACCTGATATGTATTAAAAAACCACTATATGTATATTTTTGTAACGTGATACTTTAGTTTAAAACTTATTTCAATTTATTTATGATTTATTTCAGTAGTAGCAGCTCGCCCCGGAATATTTCTGATTTAGGTTATTTTTAAATAATTTGAAAACGGGGACTGGAAAAATCTTATCAGGAAGGATCTTATTTCTTTCCGGTAGGACTTCAATCGCACACGTTTCCATTGTTTTCGAATTCCTTAGCGTTATATGTGGAAGTTCTGGTATAGTATTTTTATTGCCATTTTAGCACTACTAGTTTATCACAAGTCAATGTATAATATTCAATTTTATTTACTTATATAGTCGATCAGGTACAATGTATTGATACTTTGGAGATTTTGTACAAATTGTTTTAGCGATTATCCCCAGTTGTCTATACTTTTTTTTCTCTAACATTAAAAATATTTGAAATTATTTCTTTTCTATAAAACTTTAATAAAATTTTCCGAGTTAAACATTGATTTTTCTAATAAATAACTGTTTCTGGCGTAAAGGTTTGACAGCAGTCAAAGCTTTAAATTGATAGAAAAAAATAGTTTGTTCAGCACAATTTGTTTGAAACAAAAAACAAAAAATTAGCTTTTATTAAACAATGAATTTGTTCAAAATCTGTTTCTTCAAATTCAAGAATTGAATTGTAATTATAGCTTTATAATTAAAAACAGGAACACTTATGTGTGTGTATATATATATATATATATATATATTAAATTCAAATGTCTAACTCTACTAATTCGGAAATGAGAAGGAAATTATAGGAAATAATCCAGAATGAAACATTCAGATTTGATAAAGAATGCTCAATTTTGAGGTTAAGTCATAAAACAAATATTTACTTCATTTTAAGAAAATCTATAATTAACTAAAAAAATAAATATTCAAAAGTAAACAAGAACTTTACCCAATTTAAGCAAGAGTTTTATTTAAATTAACTAAACATTTGTTTAAATCAAAAAAATAAGGGCTAACAAAAAAATTTTGAATCAAACAAGCATTTCTTTGATCCTTTATCAGAGAAATAATTTGTTTCATTCAAACAAATATTTTTCTCAGTGTACTGTAATATAGTCACAGCTTCCTCCTCCGATTAGATAAGCAGCCCTATATATTTGAGGGCTTCAGGGCCACTAGTTCAGTTCTAATCTTGACTTTACTCTGTAACCTACGAAATAAAGCCACGTGATATCTCGTTAGAGATATCACATATTTTTAAAAACTCATTTGAGCCTTTTTCAATATAACATTTTGGCGATCCTGCCAGGATCCACTTTTTCGAAT
>NC_046666.1:77182791-77185007 GCF_010883055.1 Belonocnema kinseyi | reverse complement strand
TCTATACCAAAAACAATTACACCTAGATCTTTGAAATTTTAGGTTTTTAGAGGCCAAAAACAATCCAAAAAGGGGGCTGTAATATAGTCACAGCTTCCTCCTCCGATTAGATAAGCAGCCCTATATATTTGAGGGCTTCAGGGCCACTAGTTCAGTTCTAATCTTGACTTTACTCTGAAACCAACGAAATAAAGGCACGTGATATCTCGTTAGAGATATCACATATTTTTAAAAACTCATTTGAGCCTTTTTCAATATAACAGTACTATGACTCGACTTTTATTATATTGGTGCTACACAAGCTAACTCAATGACTCGAAAAAATTCTATGACTCTCTATCAACAAGCTTTAATTTAGAACGCCAAAATTCTTGTTTTAATGTGAACATTGTAGAAAGTATGTTCTCTCATATTTGCCTGTAAAACCAGTAATATTTGATTTTATATCTAGCACACACATATTCTGCAAGTCAGGAAATGTCAATTAAGATAATAAGCATATGTTTTCAAAACGATCGACTGACTCTTGGAGAAGAAAGTCAAGACAAACGATCGTATAATTATTATTTGAACGTATTTTTTCTACTGATTTCCGTGATCTCCTTGAGATTGATCCCAGCACGATCCCAGAGATGTGAAATTCGATTTCACGCGTGTCTTTATCGTCCTCCGATTGATTAATTGTTTGAAGGCAAACGGATCTCATGAGGACTACCCTGACCACTGAATCAAATGACTCGGATCTTCTACTACTACAAGATATCAATTTCACAAGATCGTGAATAAAAATAAATTCTCATTTGCTTTCTTTTATTCGAGTCTCCAATACTTATTTTCTTCCATTAATCTCACTTCTCGCATTTCTTATTCTCTGATTTCTTTTGTTACTATATAATTGCATACAATTCTGCATACAAAGAAAATTGATTGCATAAATGCATATTGAATTATACAGTTTATTTTGTATTTATAATATCCATTAATATTTGACTATACCTAAAATTAGTGTTATTTATTATTTAGTATCAGTGTTGATATTATCAATATGTGTAGATGGATATTAATATTTATCACAGAAAGAAATTACATCGAATCGAGAAAATATTGGTACGAATAGCACCGATGCAATATCTTTTTGATAAATAAATATTTTTAGATGACGGCTGTGTAGAGATGAACAAGAACAACTTTTAAAAAATACGGTTTTTTGTTCAAATTTAAACTGTAATAGGTCAGCAAGTGGTGGCCTGGTATATTTTCTTTCACTTTTCAAATAAGATATTTTACTCTCTTTAAAAATAAGAAGACTGCAAATGTACATGAAAAACAAGAAAATGTATAACTTAATAAAAAACTCTAAAGAATTTCTAAGAATTAATTGTTAATTTAAAATAATTCAAGACTAATGATATTTGATTTCTCTACGGAAACTTGGAAATTGTGACTTAACGAAACATGTAATAGATAATATTTCAAGAAAAAAAGATTTTAATTTATTTTCAACCAAAATCATGAGTTCAACAAAATACAAGAATTTTTCGCCAGAAACAATCAATCTTCAATTTAAAATATCAATTTTCAACCACCTGGGTCGACATTTAAGTCGGGGGCTGGCCATTCTACGGCTGGAGAACCCGGCTTTAAGCCGGGAGCTGGCCGGGGAGCCCGACTTTAACTCGGGCTGTTGCCGGGGTTTCTGTTCGGAATCCAACTAGCATCGTCACGCTGCGCTGGCCAGCGTCCGGCCATGGAGGATTGCCGGGAGCTGGCCGGGGAACCCGACCGTGGCTCCCGGACAAGATCAGTTGGTGCTTTTTAAAATGATTTGGGTTTCAATTGTATGAAGAGCATCAGTCACTGAACTAGGGAATCAATTTGATTCTTTTTTACTGTAGAATTGAAGCATATTAATATATGAAATTCCACATGCCCAGCACACAGAGAACATTAACTATTTTCACGTAGTTGTTGAGAGACAAAAAAGGTATTTGAAGAATAAATATTAAATGATTGCACGTATTTTAACTTTAAATATTAATAGTCATGTATAGAGTAAATACATATATTACATTTTTAAACATTATATTACAAATAAAATTTCTAACGCTACGGGGTATCGAACCTACATATATATATATATATATATACGGGAAAAAGCAAAATATCACGCGAAGAAAAATTGTAATAGATTTAAATTAATTATTTAAAAAGTATTT
>NC_046666.1:77177089-77182691 GCF_010883055.1 Belonocnema kinseyi | reverse complement strand
ATAAAATATCAATAAAATACTTTTTAAATAATTAATTTAAATCTATTACGATTTTTCTTCGCGTGATATTTTGCTTTTTCCCGTTGTAGACTATTTTACAACTTTTTAAAATGAAAGGAAATTAAATTTTTTGATGACCATTTAGAATTTTTAACGCCGGAACTCAGAAATTTAATCGTGAATGTTGAAAATTTTTTAGCTTTCGTGTAAGGTTTGGTTTTTAGGCGTTTTATACTATTTTACACCGTTGAAGATTGATATAAAATGTCAATTTTTTGTGAAAATTTGTAATTTTTCATAAAAATGGAACTTCGAATTTGTTTCTTAAAGAAAACAGTTCGAATTTCAAAAAATTGTCATCGAATTATTGTCACAAAATGCATTGTTTGTAAGTCTGTACTCATGAAACCTTAAAATTTGTGGTATCAAAATGATATTCACCCAATATATTTCCACACGTGGAACATCCATGCGGGTATACGCATCCATTTCTTAATGAAATAAGAAAAAGTAATTAAGTTATAAAAAAAGTTTAACAATATTATTATTGCCAATCAGCGTCACATAAGCGTTCACATAAATTTTGCCTAGCAAGTCTCCGACCAGCGCACGTCTAGGCTCTTAAAAAACAAACATAGCCCAGTCAGTCCCCGACCAAAAACATTGTTGTACAGGGACTAACCCGGGCTATTTCCACACGGGCATAAAAGTGGAATAATAGTTATGTGATCAGTGAAAAAAATTAATTCTCATGTGAATTAATTTAAACTTAAAATGTAACCAAAGAGATGGATTTTCAATCAAAAAGTTGAACTTCCCAGGATAAAAGAATCCATTCAAAAGACGACTTTGTGAATTGCGTAACTGTCATTTGCAGATTCAGAAAGTTAAAACTGAATCGGTTTGCGACTATGTGAATCGGTCATTTTCTCAAGCAGCTTCGAATCTGCCATGTACTGCAATGACCATTTCAAATAAGGTCACATTGAATCGGTTTCCTTCTTGTTGAATGAGACCGACTTTTTTAAAGTTAAGCTACCATATTTCACACGATTTTTTAATTTTATAAATCATCGAAAGATTAAAAGAAATCATGCGCAAGTCTTCAAGATGCCTTTTGCTATCTCAGTTCTAGAAGTTGTAAAGGCTTTTGTGGCATATAAGTTGGTCAACAAAATTATAACGACTAAAAGTTTTTAAAAAACCAATCGGCGGCAATCTGGAATTCCAGTGACAGATACGCAATTCAAAAGCCCTCAAAACCCATTCAAAAGAAGTGAATGGATTTTTATTTCCTGGGTTTAAACCAAAAAAGATACATTTTCAACCAAAAATGGAATGCTACAAATTTCAGACCAAAAAATAAATTTCAAGCAAAAATGAAACGAATTTCCAACAAAATAATTAGATTTTTAAATAAACGGTTAAATTTTCAACTGAGATAGTGTAATTTTCAACTAAAAATATACATTTTCAACCAAAGAGCCGAATTTTTCAACAAAACAGTTGAATTAGTTGTAACTAAAAATGGAACAGATGCTTCTTCTGGAAGGAAAATTAGGTCTCAAGCAAAAAAAAAAAAAAAAAAAAAACTAATTTTCGGCAAAATCGTACGATCAGAAAATGTGAACATCTCTAAAGGTTACAAATTAAAATTTGTTAATATTTGAATTCATAATAGTAATAACTTAAGCCTTCATTTTTTTATTTTAGTAACACTGTCGTTCTCTATATAAGAATAAGAAAATGTTAAGTGAATTCAGCAGTTGGCATTTAATATTTTACTACGCACTTTTCTTGCATCATTCCCAACAGATATGAGAGGATAAGTTAATAGCATCAGCAATCAGCATAGAATATAACTATATACTGTTCTTTGACGTTTGATTATTTTTTCAACATAACCCTGGTTTTCAAGATCTGGCAGCGCATAAATCAAGGCCTGTGACTTTATTGGATTCCCAGTGCTGACTAAGTAAACTTAGGGGGAAAAAATCTTAAACTACATCGATTTACTGATTTCGAAAACGTTGCTCGACCCGTCACTTTCCTCGACAGTTCAAACAAACTGCATGTCAGATCCTCCTCCTACTCGCGGAAGCGTCTATAAATATTCGAGGCGAGGAAAAAATCTCTCAGCGTCTGAGGAATAAGATTCATATCCGGCATGGGCGCATTGCATGCAAGGGTTTCTTTTAATAATGCGTTTCCGTTGAAATTATCTCGCGGGAAGCTCCGAGCTCTCTAGAAAAACTTGGAAAAAGGGTAACCAGACGTTTTTACCGGAAACGAAATATGACGGAAATTTTAATTAGTTCAAGATATATTTGAAAGCTTCAAGTTTCTTACATAAAATATTACACTTGTCAAAGTAAATGACAAATTAGGAAAGAAATATTCCTTAACTAATTTTGGTATTACAAATGAAATTTTTATGAGTGGTTTAAGAAAACAGATGGGTATAAAGATTATAGAGAGCACGCGTTAACGTCCCTGAATCAAATTTTAATACATGCAGATTAGAATTTGGAAAATTGGATCATTTAAAATAAAAAAGAATTTATAATTATATTCTTGCTGATTAAAATCGTTCAAAAGGGAACAATTAGAAATGGAAAACTGTTGAATTTAAATAAGGCTCGATTCAAAACCATTTAAATTGGACAATTTGAAAACTAAATTAAATGTTTTGAAGTTTATGTTTCTAAATGTTTAGAATTTTAAATTGCCAAAACATAAATTCAACGTCATCTGCTCCACTTAAAATGGAAACATTTTCAGTTATAAGCCTGCAAAATTGAATTATCCTAAACAAATGTTTAAAATGCAGCAATTTGAAATGGGATTCATTAAAAATTGAAACAATGCTTAAACCCAATAAAATTTCAATTATTTTAAGTAAATTTAAATAATTTATTAATTATAGTTTCAAATTAATTGATTATACATTTATAAATTCAACAAATGCTATTTTAATTGCAAAATTAAAACTCATGAAAGTAAAAAGTTGAAAATTCAGCGTTAAACATGAAAATTCAGAGTTCTATAAATAAATATAATAAATTTCAGGTAGATAAATTTTGATCTATTTTTATTTTAAACAACATCGTTATGAATGAAATTAATTTTTTAACTGTAAAACCTTTAAACTGGAAATTGCGCAACTATCAAGTCCTTCACTTTGATTTGTTACGATTTCTAAGAATTAGAAAAAACACAATTTTTCACGTTGAAACTTGAAAACAAAATAATTAAATTATAATTATAAAATCAATTAATTTAAAAGTTACTAAAATTAAAACGAAAACATTTAGAATGTTTGAATTTAAAATGATTATATTTCAAAGTGACTATAAAGGTTTCGAATATTAAATTTTGCAATTTTTAAATGTTTAATAGTGAAATATTGTCCTTCTACATTTTTAATATTTGAATTTTAAACTTGTAACATTTCGATAGGATTTCCATTTAAAATTGTTAAATCATGAATGCTACAAATGAAAAATAATTGTATAATATTGGCAGTGAAATTCTCAATATCAGGGTTACCTAAAAAATAACATTCTTGACATTTTCCAGCTATGAAAAATTTCACCAGGTCATTAATGATGCCTTGATGCCTATGTTCAATAGAAAGAGCATCAAGGAAAGCATATCGCTTACTTTTACGATTATATTTTGATTTTTTTACTTGCTATATTAAAAAAGCTAAGCTTTTTTCTTCAAGCAAAAAAAGAAGAAAAGCCCTTAATTTAAAACAAGTATAATATTTATTGCGCATTTTACAATTAGTTTATATTATAATTGCGCATTCAAAACTTTGATGAAAATAATCAATCTGATTCTCACCGTTAACATTTTAAGAATTTCAAATATTGTGAACCTTTAAAGTTCAATTATTTCTGAAAACTTTAAAAATTATTCAATTCAAACTTGAAGCGTAAAGAATTCCAAACTTCGTTCAAAAACAATACAAAATTAAAGTGAGTTTATCCTCTTTTGTATTTCAAAATGCTTATTGGCGTTCTAGGAATGCAATAGTAAGACTGTATAACGATCAGAGTAGTCATTAGGTGTAACAAGTAGTGGAAACTGCTCGCCATTTTTAGTCTCTTTTTCAGTTAAGAGCTACTTGATATTTATTAAAAGTGTCGAGGCTGAAATTGTAAATAATCCAAATTACAAACCTACTTTATTACATATTATTCTTACATGAAAAGAGATTTACTCAAGAGATAATGAAGGGACTGCATTAATTATTTGTTAGAGGCATAGGGAGTCGTTTCAGTTAAAACATTTGCACTTTCATTTTAATAATTTATTGTTGGTGTTGAATAACAAATTTTGAAATAAAATGTTTACAGACTTATAACTTAAATTCATTTTTAAAAGACTAAAAAATACTCATCTTTACAAATCATAAGTATAATTTTTTTAGTTACTCGAAAGTAATTAAGTTTATATGATAGCATCAGAAAACTGATAAAATTCATGTGCATTACATTTTTAAAATCTGTTTTCATCAAAATTTACATCCACTTTCTATACCTGCTATCAAAACATTCCTTAAGTAAACATAAAACATATATCAGTATACATAAAAGGCAGTCATAAACTTTCCCAACAAAGCGTTATATAAATTGCAACATGAAATTGGAATAAAAGTTACATAAACTATTTTCTCCTACAGTCAATATTCAATATATATATATATATATAAAAGGATTAAATTTAAAAAATATATATATGTAAAAATTCCAATATAGGCACAACCAGAAATTGATTTTCTCTCTAAGTAAATGGGATAATAATTAAAATTTCGGCTATAATAATTACTGATTAAGTACATGGAGTTGACGCTTCATTACTGAAGTATATTTAATTTCCTAAATAGTGACTCAAATTTTAATTACTCAAAATTATAAAGCAAGCTAACTATAATCTTAGAATATAAAACTAATTTTTCATCGATTCTTTGAAAATTCTTTAAGTTGTACATTCCAAAGATATGGTATTCGAGATAAAAAAAACAGTCACGTGAATTCTGCGTAATTTTAAAGTGCGGAAGATAAGCAAACCAAAATGATATACTGCAACAATAAAAGTTTTCTTTTTACTTCACGTTGATAATAATAATGGATGATAATAATAAAATATATAAAACTTCGTTTTCGATTAATCGACTACAAAAACCTGCTCAGATGAATGACTGTTTTAACAGAGCAATAAAAAGAATTCTGGAAAAACGTATTACTTTTACCCTTTTATTCGTCGCTTGCAAATAATTATTCCACTCACAACATCTTACTTTTCTCCTTCAACAAAACCCAAAAAAACCGTATATAAATCATCATTCGAAAAACAATAAAATACAAAAAATTTGTCTTTCATTATAGTCTAGATCGAAAACCTGCTCAGATCGATTAATCCAAATGCGATCTGCAAATCGCCTTAAAGGAGAAGAGATGTGAAGAGAGGAGAATCCAGGAGAAACAAGCGCCAAGAAAAATAGCGTGTGTCCGACTCGGATAGAGTTGGTAGGGGCGATAATGCAAGAAGGGGAATGAAAAGAGGATAGATAGCGTGGAGGGAAGGGGGGCAA
>NC_046666.1:77135747-77176989 GCF_010883055.1 Belonocnema kinseyi | reverse complement strand
ATCGATGATAGAGTACAAGAGTCGAAGACCTCGAACTCGCAAGTTGCAAGAAGCGAGACGAAACTGGTCGCATTCCGGGGTACAGCGCCGAGAAGTAGAGAACAGGACAAAAGAGGATCGTGCGGGTGATTACAACATTAATAAACAAATGAGCCTCAAAGCGGGAGAATTTATCGACCAATCAGCTTTTGTGGGCGGAAGCTAGGCGGAGCCACCTTCGACCAACCTCGAGGTTTCTCCACTTGCTGGAGGAACCACACTTTGATCCTCTCTCTTTCCCTCTTTTTGTCTTGTTCACTCTTTTTCCCTCTCTTTTCTCCTCCCTTCTTTGTCACTATTCTTTAATCTCTTTTCTTCTTCTCTTTTAATCCCTCTGCTCTTTCTCTCTTTATCATTCTTCTATATCCTCTCTTTTCCACTTATTTCCTTCTCTATCCCTCTCTTATCTCTGTCTTGCGAATATCTCCGCTACTCATATTTTCTCTCTCGCTCTCCTTTGGCAGACTATCGCTTGTAGGCACAGACTCAACAGACTGCTGCCACAATACGTGCATTACATGTCCCTTCCCCTCTCTCTCTCGATCATTTGGCACCATGCAGTTCTAAGTCGAGCGCGTAGGATCCTCTATTGGACTCGGGGGTCATTACAATTTTTTTTCTGTAGCAGGAAAAATGTTCCTGGATTCATTAGATGGGCCGTTGACGTAATTAATTCGTTATTTGAGCCAATCAAGATCCAAGGAAGCCAATTTAGCGGTTAATGACTTTATTAAGGGTTCACGAAATCATGGTGCTCATTACTGCGATTTGGTGGGAAATGGATTTTAAGTCAGAAGGGAGATTTATTTTGCAGCAATTAGAACAGTTTTCGCGCAATCTTTTCAGTATTAACGAAACGATGATTCGATAAATAATATATTGTATGGACTTTTTTTAAAGAGATTTGAATTTTATGAATCTCTGAAACTGGAAGATTGTATAGAATTAGTGTGATAAAGTCGTTTTTGGGTATGCCACTTCCTATATTTTCAAATATTGGATATTTCCTAGTGTTAGTAAAAAAATTGCTTAATATTATTCGCGTTTTTAGAATTTAAAAAAATACATAAATATGATATATTCTGTCTCGAATCTTTTTATTTTTATTAAAAAATAATTATTACAATTTGTCTTTCGTTAAGCTCTTTGTCTTCTCTTTCCTTTTTCCTCTGTAGGGTCAATTTATTGTTACAAAGTTTGAACAAAACTAACCTCTATAGTCTATGACCTCCACCAAGATTTTTTAAGCAGAAACTCATTACTGAATAAATTTTAATTTCTGATTATTTACATAACGTTCGGCCGTTATGAAAAAATGTCATCGCTATACGTTGGTAAATACCAATTTTTCGGTATAAATCACTATCACGTAAGGCTGAATAAATAGGCATATGCCGTATCTTAATATTTATTTAAGTTTCCTTGCTGTAGGGAAACTAGAATATAGGCATGAGGATAGCTTAACTACCAAGCATCATATAAATAAATATACAATACAGGAATTCAAGAATTACAAGAATATTGTCTTATTTATTAACGCCCGACCGTTACACTGTTAGAAAAATCTGTATTAAATTTAATATAAATGTAGACGAAGTCACTTGCATAAACGGTAGTTGAAATTTAATATAAATTTTATATTTAATTTAATATACAGGTCGGAATAACAGCGTGCTCGAAAACTAAGTGTTTTTATTTCTTTAAATCTTGTCCAATATTCGCAATTAAACTAATAATTTAGAATTCATCGATTGAATTGCTTTTTGTAATTAAAGTTCAACGTATGGGTGGAACTTTTTTCCAAAAATCTGCCCAGAATGGTAGAAATTGATTGTGAGTACAGTTTCTTATAGTTTGAGTCTGTTTTTTATTTGCTTACAAATGAACTTTTCGACCAAAAATCTAATTTTATTTTTAATTAACTGGAAATAGGTATCATCTTTTCTTATTTAGAACCGAAAGTTACTGCTAAACTTATTTTGATTTTGTGTAAAATTAAATTATATGATTCTTCTTGTAAGTGATTAACATGAGTATATGGAATTTAATTTATATGCTCAGTGGCGCAGCAAAGATTTTATAAAGCGGGAAGTTCGAAAGGCTGAACAGAAATTACGTTACTACTAACAGAAAAAAATGAGGATAATTTAAGACATAAGATTTATAAATTTCATATTTGTCATCCTTGCGGGAAAAAATGTTTTAAAATCATGGACATTTAACATTATTACGCACATCCATTAGACTTTTCTAACATATTTTCAATTATCTATTAATCAAGACTACTCTCTAAATATGAATTAGTGAAAAAATCACTGAATGAAATAGTATTTAGACATTTCACTGATTAATCAGTGATTTCGGACTTATTCACTAATCAGTTCAGTAACAACAGAGTAAATCATGTTAAGCATAACCTCTAAATTTTTAAGTTAAGCGTTGTTGTCACTCTTGATTAAGTAGCAAGAAAAATTCCTCAACGAAATACTTAAAAATATTTGTACATGACAGTCCAATCTTGAAATTAAAGTGATATGTGAGGTTACTTGTCATTTAAAAATATCGGAACTTATCACCTTTTTAAAAATTTGATCTTATTTAAGGGTTTTAAGTTTTTACTATGATTCTTTGATGAAATGTACTTAAATATTATTTGATTATGATTACTAAATTGACATGGTATAGTGCTGCTAACCTTCAAAAGTGGTTATTTCACTGAATCAATAAGTAACCTTTCACTGATTGTCAGTGGAATTCCACTGATTCAGATTTAGAGAGTATATTAGAACCATTCGGTTCTATATGAGCTACCAGCCATATTCCAAATAAAAATATTTATAGGGGGGGGGGGGGCGTACATGTTCTCCTGCACCTTTGGATTTCTTTTAAGAAAAAAACATGAAGGAATAGAAGATTTGCAATAATTTTTTTTTGGACTTTATTCCTTCTCTCTAAATCTGAATCAGCGATAAGCATACCGCAAATTCAAATCAGCGTATATACGCTGTCAAATTGGGGAAATTAAGCTGTTAATTAGTGAAAATTCACTGATCATCAGATAAATTTCGCTGTTTTTGCAGTGTATATACGCTAATCTGAATAAGTGGTATATTTATCGCTGATTCAGATTTACTATTCGCGAGAAAACTATAGGCATCTGCCTTTGAATCTTAACACAACTCAGTCAAAAAAATGCTAGCACAACAAAGAAACAGTCATATAAAAGCTGAAAGTGTTCTACGTAAATGAGCTTGAAGACGTTTATGCAAAAAAATGTTTGTGCTTAGCGGACTGAAAAATGTAAAAAAAGTAAGAATTTTCGGGTACATTTAAGAACAGTCAAGCTTAGAGCATTATTTCTTAAACAAGGGGTGATGGGAAAAATTTGGAAAAATTCATGAGTATGAGGAAAACTGTTATGAACCAGTTGCAGTTGAGAAATTGAAAAAATAATAATAATTGTTGCCTAAAAGTACAAAAATGTGTAACTATATTATCTTTAGTTCTAATACAGATATTAAAGCAATTCAAACTGCAAATTGTAATAGATAGGCTCTGCATTTATTTTCAATCACCCGGAAGGACGTGTTAGGCTTCTTTTTTGTGAAAATCGCGATATTTTTGGACATTTTTTTGTTGGAAAACAAGTGACAGAAAGCAGGGGGGACCCGTTTTTTTTACTGCCGACCGCTGGTCCCTTTCTTCGACCCGTGGCCAGATGCCATCCAAGAATTCAGAACCAGGGGCCGAAGAAGGGCACCAGCGGTCGGCAGTAAAACAAAAAAGCCCCCCCCCCCTGCTTTCTGTTACTTGTTTTCCAACAAAAAAAAATGCCTAAAAATATCGCAATTTTCACAAAAATAAGACGAACACATCCTTTTGGGTGATTGAAAATAAATGCAGAGCCTATCCATTACAGTTTGCAGTTTGAATCGCTTTAATATCTGTATTAGAACTGAAGATAATATAGTTGCACATTTTTGTACTTTTGAGCAACAATTTTTATTGTTTTTTAAATTTCTCAATTGCAACTGGTTCATAACAGTTTGCCTCATACTCATGAATTTTTTACAAATTTTCCCATCGCCCCTTGTATAAGAAATAATGCTCTAAACTTGACTGTTCTTAAATGTACCCGAAAATCCTTCCTTTTTTTACATTTTTCAATCTGCTAAGCACAAAATTCTGCATCTGCTCCAAAGGCAGATGCCTATAGTTTTCTCGCCGATAAAAGAGAGTTGCAACATTACAAGAAAAAGTCAATTTTCAGCTATTTCACCGCTCCTTTTGGCTTCTTTCCCTTGGAATAAGACTAAAATATATATTTTCAGAAAATATGGAATAAATCAACATGAGCAGTGGAGTCAGGGGGAGGGGGGCATAAAAAGTCCACGTATGTCCACAAGTTGGGTGGGGGGCATAACGATGATAATGTGTGATCAATTTTGTTGCTGAGCATTTTGCTCCAATGATCATCTGACTCTCGAGATCATAATGATCCGTCCATTCGGATCAATTTGATCTTATTTTTTTGTTCATTTGTCAGACTAAACAAAATTTGAAGCTTAATAACTCAGCCAAAAAAATGCTACACTGCAATATAACACCGCAATATAACTTTATCAGCAAATAATTTCTTTCAGTGTAGCGCAATAAAAAATTTGTTATGTGAACGCTAAAAGTGTTCTACGTAAATGAGCTTGAATTGTTTATGTAAAGAATTGTTTGTGCTTTGCAGAAAGCAGTGGGGGCCCCTTTTTTTGTTTACTGTTGGCCGCTGTTGTTTTTCTTTGACCCCCCCCCCCCCCCCCCCCGTGTAAAAATATAAACTTTGGCCTAGTAAAGCACTGACCAGTTTTCCCTAGGTTTCTCGTAGCCCTGGGCGGGTCAACTGGCAAGGGCCATACATGGCGTGCAACGCTTTTGCAGGTTTTGGCCCTACTTAGGGCAAACTTGTCAGAGCCTGTCTAGTTTTTCTGAGCTATGCCCTACTTTTCTAAATTATAATAATAATGAACAATAACTAGTTTTAGAAAATTAAAAAAATAAAATTCACTTTTTATCAAATTTACACTGTGTCAAAGATTATTCATAAGTTTAAAATTGACATGCATGGTATTCACTTAGGAATAAATTTTTAATAATTTAATATGGAATTGACTATTAAGCCTTCAGAATACTTCAGTATTTTATTTTGGCACATTTGACATTACATCTTGTGTCAAGACCTCCTCCTTTTGCCTATATTTATTTTCAATCTATTTCCCCTTCTCATAATAGGTGTATACTCGGAAACTCTCGTAAAGGCAAATTTTTCGACGATTTTTTAAATTCAACAATCGTACTTTTTGTTCAGCGTCTTGAATTGTTTCTACAAAAAATGTTGGATAGGGACGGTATATGTTTAAGCTAATGTTTTGAAATCTAAAAAATTCACTGAATACATCTTTATTGCAAGTTATTTTAATGTAAGTTTCCAAATTTTTAAAAACTTTAGCAATACAAGAAAAATTTCGCAATTCATACGTCTAGTAAATATTATAGAATTACGAAAAATATATTTCAAATTCTTTTTGGGCAAGTACAATATTTTTAAATACTAATACATTTTTATTTTTATTAACACATTGAAAATAAATTAAGTTCTTCTCATGCACGATGTTTCTTAACACGTATTCGACCTAGGCCTAAAGTGTTTTTTTTCCTTTTATAATAATTATGTTTCAGTCGTCAGCGTACAAAATATTTATAAAAAACTATTTACTGAAAATAATACTTATATATATCAACGTCCCTTGACGAGTGCGATATGGCAGATGTGTGGCGTAACAGCGTATCTCTCGTGAATTCCCGACTTGGAGCAAGCCTCCGCAAAACTCCACAAAAAATTGTTTGACATATTATTCATATGTGGGAGTTATTTTATTATGTTTACTTCGGAACAACAAGAGTGTGTTTATAGTTAATAACAGATATTTATATTTTGATGCCCTATTTGTGCCGCATAATAATTAGATTATTTAGTTTGAAAATAGAAAAGCTTGTCTGGGCCTTGCCAGGGCCACTTTTTGAATGGGAAAAATAGGGAAATTTCTACATGGGCCGTGGCCAGGTAATATAGTTGTACATTTTTGTACTTTTAAGCAACCATTTTTATTATTTCTCAAATTTTTCACCTGAAATTGGTTCACAACAGTTTCCCTCATACTCCTGAATTTTTCCAAAATTTTCCCATTGCCCCTTGTATAAGAAATAATGCTCTAAATTTGAGTGTTCTTGAATGAACTCCAAAATCCGTCCTTTTTTTACATTTTTTTTCTGCAAAGCACACATTTTTTGTACATAAACGCCTTCAAGCTCATTTACGTAGAAAACTTTTAGCTTTCATATGACTATTTTTTTATTGCGCTAGCATTTTTTTGGCTTAGTTGTTAAGCTTTAAAGGCAGATGCCTATCCTTTCTTCGCCGATAGATACACCTAACAGGTGATAATTTCTAATATCAGATTTTGTTACTTTTTTAACTTTTCAAGTACACGGCACGATTAGTAATATAATCATAATTATAATCTCAAAAGTCGCTCATTCACTCCGGCCGATCAAAATGCTTTTGAATTAGATATCATTTTTGTTGCATATCAAAATGATATTGATGTCGGTATCATTTTGAACACTTTTTTACTGTGTGAGAACGCCACCAGGAAGCATGCCGTTTTATTTCGGGCCGATTAAAGAAGAATCTGAGGTTTGAAAAGAATTATTGTATTTTATCATATTACATTTGTCTGAAATAGGCAGAACAAGCGCACTATATCTGCCTGCGGAGCAGAAGTAAAATCTCAGGTGGAAATACACCACCGGCCCAGTACTGGCCCAGTAGAGTTAATTTTAAAAATGATAAAAAATTATTTAATTGTTTTAAAGACCATCCATTCATCATAATACGGCTGCATATCGTCCAAATATTATTTATAATTATAAAAATATAATTTTGAAACGATTTGTTTAATTTTAACACTCACTATTTCTATAATCTAAATATATAACAAAAAGGGTATTTAAAAAATAAATAATAATTGACTGCGAGTATTTTGTCAATACTTGTTAATGGCACTGCTTAGAATGAATACATATATTATATTTTTAAGCATTATATTACAAATAAAATTTCTAAAGCAAAGGGGAGGACCCGACCGAACCTATATATCTACACCTAAATCTATTGCCTAGCAGTCGGGAGTGCTAACCACTGCGCTAAACCGACAAGTTGAAACTTGGTGAAAAAGCCATCCTCATAAGCTACAGTTCAGAAAAGTTAATGTACCAAATTTTGAGCTCTCTTTTTCTAATTATTTATTATTATGCGACGTTATGTGAATGTAAAATACACGAACTTCTAACAGGAATATCAAGGATATAATTATTAAATAAATAATTTAAACCGAATATAATTTTTCTTCGTGTAATATTTTATTTTTTCGCGTTTTAGACCATTTTGAAAGTTCTGATAATAACGTTTAATGAGCATTTAAAATTTATATCGGCGGAACTTAGAAATTTTACCACGTTGCGCAACCATTTTTTTAATGACAATTTTCTTTAAACCTTTAACGTTTTGATTTTTAGGTGTTTTAGACTATTCTACAACGATTAAGGCATACATCCAATGTAATTTTTTCTGAACATTTAAAATTTTTCATAGAGGTGGAACTTAGAATATTTTCCTTAAAAAAAGTAATATGTAATGTAATGTTTTCACCTTAATTGTATAGTCAATTTCTCGACATTTCAAAACACCCAGACAACATTGGTAGACGTGTATTTTTAAAGTCTATTTTCGTACTACAGGCATATTGTCACCCCGGTCGTGCAGCCAACGTTCTGCCATTACTGGGCGAACCACCGGCTATCTGTACTGGTGGGCAGTACTGGGCCAGTACTGCGCCGGTGGTGAACTCCGGCACACTACCGACATTTCCACCTGGGATAGCTCTTTATTGTACTGCGCCGCATGGCACGCACAGTGACAGGAGGAAGAAGTAAGTGAGAAGTAAAATGAAAAGTGAAAGAAAAGAGTGAGAAGAATTCATTTTAAATCTAAGTTTTACTACGAAGTGGATTTTGGACTTCTAACGTCACCCTACGCGCGTGTGTCTTTGCGGCACAGTCAAGCGCCGTTTTCGAGAAGAAGAGCTCTAATTCTGCCTATTTCAGATAAAGTATCGTATGCACAACGGAAGTAAAGTTGTTCTATACTCGGAAACAGTTTAACCGACCTCGCCTTTGGCTCGGACATTAAATTCTGAATCCTCGTATAAAGTTCAACTTTACTGCCAGGGGTCATTCACAAAATACGTGATACGTTTAGGGGTGGGTGGAGTTCTGCCGAAGTATCATTCTCCATGTTAAGACTAATGAAAAAAAGTATCACGCAGGGGGGGGGGGGGGGGGGGGGGGGGGTCAGAAATTCCTGAAAAATGTATCACATATTTTGTGAACGGCCCCCTAGGACCTAGGTACATAATCTACTATCATACATATCATAATGACTAGATTATTCTCAAAACAAAATTCATTGTTGAAATTATGCTCAGGTACATTATATTTTATTTTATTTTTAAGAGTTGTGTTTAACACGTATCGTAAACAAACTAATGCAGCACCTATGTGTACTCAAATACGACAGACTTTGGAATTAGTTCCTCTCATTTGAGCCGGCCTGAGAAAAAAATGTTCAAACAATGTGAAATAGATTATTTGCCTGGTTTAGATTTTATTTGTGCTTCCATCCTCTCAGCTGCTTGTTGGCTCGTGCCTCTGCTCATGAATTGGGGCCCTGGGGACCAAAGTGAAACATTTTGGTAGAAAAGGTGGCAGGTAGGCCGGGATGCCTCGGTCAAGATTATGACCTTCTCTGTGTTGGTTTGGTTGAATTTGCTGATCCGTGTTGTTTGTTCGACCTTTAAATGTAGCAGATAATCTGAGATTTTTCAAGGCTTAACAGTACTATTGATGATATTTTATGAGTCAAGGGTGAAGCTCTTAAAGGTGTATATCTGTACTTTGATGACGTTTGGTGATTGACTGCTGCTCTGATATGTTGCAATATTTATGCATTTTATTTTCCATAAATTCTGACGAGGAGAAAAAACTTTGGAAGTACGGTAGGTCTATGCTTCCATACACGGAGAAAAAAGTTCAGTGGCTCCCACCCTTGCAAGGGTTAGAGCTACTGAACGGAATAGTAAAATATGGACGGGCCACTACGACAGTAGAATCTACTGAACGCGTGTTTAGTCGATTCCACTAGTCGCTGAAGAGTAGCTATTACGAGGCACACAGTCGCACGTACGATTTCTGTTCAGTAGAACATACTGAAGATGAGTGCTTTCTACTGAACAAGAATCGTACATACGACTGCGTGCACAGTAGATTGTACGGTTCAGTGATTAGTAAAATCGCGCTTAAAATTATAAAAAAGAATCCTGAAAAATATATAATTACACACAATACATGATTTTTTTCAAGATATACATGCATCTACTTATGATTAATTGTTACATTGTATTTCTTAACGCTTAAATAACAATTAAAATTTCGCACGCAACAGGGGGGGGGGGGGGGGGGTGATTCGAACGCATAATCTAACGCACGTTAATCAACAAGCCTAACCATTCGCCTATCGAGACTAGTTGTTAGCAGTTTGAAAACCCAGGAATGGATTCTTAAGTACATACAAATTAGAATGATATGGTCTAAACATTCAAATTTTTTGATTTAGACCAAAAGTATGAAAATAAGATATATTATATTACTAAATGTATTATTCATATTTGTTTAAAAAATGTAATGCCTGAATTTTCAAAAAACTTATTCATGTAAAAGTCACTTTTCGACGTTAAAATTAGAATTAAAAATAAAACTAAAATAAAAATCAAATGAAACTAAAATTAAAAATAAAATTAATTGCAAATTAGAATTATATGGTTTGAACATTCTAATTTTTTGGTTTACACACTCCAGATTGTAATCATGGTCCAATTCGAATTTAGGAGTCAATCCGTGTTTTCCAAGCAGACGATGGCATAATCGCAGTTGCTCTTTAACTGCAATAGTATTCATTTAAAATATCTTATCTTCCAGCCTGGTTCTGGCTTGTATTTCCTATTGGCTAGAGCTTGAGCTCGGCTAGATAGCAGTCCAATTCTGGCGTTCTTTCACACTTCACATGCGTAGCGTCGATAACAGGATTGGTTACCGTTGGCGCACTTATTTCAAATAAATGAATATGCAAATAGATTATTTACAACAATTAATAACTGTAAAGCGCATTAAAATATTAGGCATTATTTTCAATTCGTTTCTTTGAGAAAATCGGTATTCTTTTCTTTAAACTTAAAGTCGATGATTTATTTTTAAGGAGTATAATGAAATAATTATTTTAACTTTCACTTTATATGACTATTTTGTGATAAAAGACTAATTTTTAATAGCTTTACAGTTCTTATTTGTTGTAAACAATTGATTTACACATGTAATTATTTTAATTAAGCGTATCGACCCTGACGAATCTGATCGTGGACGCGACCCGAACCGAATAATTCCGAAGTAGCGCGATCGTCCAGACTAACGGAGCGACAAGCGAGTGTGTCAATCAGTGTCATGTTTTTGGTGTTTTCAATTAAAATACATTTTCGTGATTAGTTTAAACTGTTCGTCAATATTTTGAATGTGTAAGGAGAGGGACTTGTATGAAAAGAACATGGTGGATAGTGCGAATGAAGTTTTCCTTTTAGATTTTGCATGTCATATGTTTCCGTGCTTGACACTCAATGATCAGTCTTGTTTCAACTTAATGTTCTTGATGAAAACTTTCTTAAAATTTCATCAAGATTACACTGAAAGAAGAGTAACAAGATATGTGATACACATAAATTAGATGGTTTCAGATTTGATAAATTCTGTATAAAATAAGAACCTTCCTAAAAATGAAATGGCGCAGAATCGATAATAAGGTCGAGTCCAGCCAGGGCTAGGCTCCGCGATCTAGCTTAGCCATCAAGGTTGGCCCTGGCCAGATTTAGAGGTTCATTCTAGCCTGACCCAGGCTTGACCACAAGGCCAGGTGCTAGTTTTTCCAGGCTTGGTCCCAGTTAGACCCACGACCAAATTTCCACATCAGGTGTTGTTTTCACGCACTGTGTTTTGCCGACTTTAATATATATGTATATTAATTTTACAACATTATGTTATATTAATGTTAATGTACGGTATCTGCAAATGACTTTACTCACATGTATATTAAATTTCAATCAGATTTTTGTAACAGAGTAGAAAATACGTAAAAGTCAACATACACCTACACTGCGTCCCCTCTTAACTCCTTAGAGTAGTAGATACTAATGTGTGTGGGCCTCGGAAGTATTTGTACATAAGATGCTAGGTTTACAATGGTTGGTACACAACGATTCCAGCACACAATTTATATAAATAGTGTGATTTCTAATGATATTTATGTGCGGATCTAATATAGAACGTTTGTAATTTTCCTTTGGTGCTGCACATGAAACAAAGGGATGCGTAGTATTAAAACGTTGATTTGACAAACTGTAATGTCGGATGTTCTTGAAAATAGCCTCACTTTGGTGACAAGGTTTACGTATTTGGCTTGTATTTTTGCTACAGCTGGACTCAGATATAAGAGCTATTTTTTTAAGAATCCAAAATTACTTGACCATCATGATTCGAAATCTTTTCGACACTCTTGAACGAGAGTTTAATTGCGGATGCAATGCAGTATTTATTGGGAAGTAGATGGGACAGTGATACCAAATTACTATTTTATTTGTATTTAAGATTAAATAGTAACCTACTTTATCAGGAATGATTTTATGCAAAATAATCATTAAAAAGATTCAACATCGAAAACAGATTTCCAAACTAGGCTAATACGAACATGATTTTGGGTACAAGGGTGGCTTTAACGTTTTTCTTAGAGGACAAAATAATTCTTACACATGATTTTGTCACTCTGTATATTTTTTTTTTAAATTGACTTACCCTATAAAAGGGAGATACGTGTGTCAACAATTCTAAACATAGACTGATAAACATCTATCGAATTTTTAAAGAATTTAAGAATATTTTCAAATTAATGAGCTACTATTTTTTAAAGAAAATATGTTATTGCTAAACGATTTTCATCACCTACGTCTCTGAGGCAATGATCTAAAACAGTACTTAATTTTCTTACATTTAATTCAATATTCGTGGTTAGTGAATTACCCTAAAATAAAAAAATAACTTGAATATACTTTCTCGGAAGAACATTGGTGGAGGAGTCAAAGAAAAAATGTGTTACTTCATTTTCTTTCAAATTCAGATAATGATTTTTTCTGCGTATTTTTAGAATATCATCAATTCGATTATCAAACTTAAGTTTACAAAACGTATTTTTTTCTTGATTTCTACGTATATACATAAAATAAAATTTAAAAAATACTTATTTTCAATTGCAGATTCATTATGTAAATAGGTAAAGCTTGTTAAACATGTAAAGGCTTTGTGAAATTCATAAATGCTTTTTAATCTTTATTTTATAATAGCTAATCGAATTTAATTTAACAAAACTTTATCATTTTTACTTAAAAATGAAAATATAGTATTAATGTATAAAATTATCTTCTGCTTTCATGTATAAACAAGTCATTGTAGATTTATGTATATAATTATAATAAATAATCAGTGAAATATGCCTTTAGTGAATGTAAAGTAAATAAATTCATTTTCATTTTGTTAAAAATTTGAAGATAGTATTGAATCGAAACGTTTTTTACATTCTCATCCACAACGAGCAGGTGTTAGTTTTATGTGAAAACTGAATTTCACGGATTGCATCAAATTTCGACGTTTTGAGCCCCCCCCCCCCCCCCCCCCCCCCCCCCCCCCGGGTAGAAATTGCCTCTTTATTCCTAATAGCCCGGGGCCACATAGAAGAGGTGATATGACCTAAAAGGTCCCCGGAATTTTTAAAATGGATATTGTGTAGAATGGTCTCCTGAATCCAACGGTATGAGATGCTTTCGCGAATTGACGGTCGTTCTCGAGATATTGTTAATTAAACATTTTTACATAACTTATGCTATATCTTGGAAAATTATCGACATATTAGGAAATCATTCCTTGAAACTGTTAGGTCTTATTGAAATAAACAATTTTTGTCATGTGCAATTTTTGTCTTCCTCATAGTTTTTTCAAAAAACGCAAAAAAATGTATAATGTAATAATTGATTGTTATGCATTGTTTATGTGTCTTTTGAAAATTTGTCTTCAGAATTAGTTTGATTGTGTTAAGATGCATGAAATTTCTTTAGAACATTTTCGCATCTGATTGATTGTTTACATAAAAAAAAGCCGCAAACAAAATTTGCAACAAGGTTTCTTTGAACCTGATAGTAGCCGACATTTATTAAAATTTTCACACTTTGTTTTTTCATTCTGCTAAAGAAATCATAGAGGGAAAAAGTTTGTCAAAGACTTTTTTCCGTATCTCTAATAGTTTATATAAAAATAAAAAAATAAAGTTAAAGGAAAACATATCATGAAATATCAACAGGGGGAGTAAATATTACCCGATTTTTGTCAATCTTTTTTTGATTTTCTCGAAATAATATAATGAGGCTAATTCAGCATATTGAAATTATATTAAATAATATTGCACAAAATTTTGATTTTCTCCGCTGGCACCAATTTCAAACAATGGGAAGGGCGGGAAAGGCAAGAAAGCGTCCACTCCAGCGGCATTGATCAGTCAGCCATAAGGAGCCGCACTAAGAAAGCAAAAGGTCCAAATATCTTACCATTTTTACAAGAGTGTCGATTGACAAGAATCAAAATTGTGTACAATATTGATTAATCTAATTTCAATAGGCTGAATTATCCTCGTTATATTATTTCAACAAAATCAAAAAAGATGGAAAAAAATCGATTAATATTAACTACCCCTGTTGATATTTAACGATATATTTTCCTTTAACTTAGTTTTTTTATTTTTAAATAAACTATTCGAGATACGGAAGAAAGTCTTGGACAAACTTTTTCCCTCTATGGTTTCTTTAGCAGAATGAGAAAACAAAATTTGAAAATTTTAATAAATGTCGGCTACAATTGGGTTCACAGAAACCTTGTTGCAAATCTTATTTGCCGTTTTTTTTTACATAAACTATCAATCAGATACAAAAATGTGCCAAAGAAATCTCATGTGTCTTAACACAATCAAACATAAGTCTAAAGAAGAATCTTCAAAAGACCCATAAACAATGCATAACAATCAATAATTATATTATACATTTTTTGCGTTTTTTGCAAAACCTATGAGGTAGACAAAAAATGGCATATGACAAAAATTGTTTATTTCAATAAGACCTAACAGTTTCAAGAAATGATTTCCGAATATGTCGATGATTTTCCAAGATATAGCATAAGTTATGTAAAAATGTTTAATTAACAATATCTTGATAACGACCGTCAGTTCGCGAAAGCATCTCATACCGTTGGATTCAAGAGACCAGTCTGCACAATATCCATTAAAAAATTCCGGGGACCTATTTCCGCGGACTGAACGGTTCCTGGCTCCCGGACTATAAACTAAATATTGGCTCTTACGAGGCCGCAGCCAGATTTTCTAGTAGGAAGAATCTAGGCTTTCCCTCTGCTGGACCTCGACACGTTTTTGTCGTGTGCTACTTGACTTAAATTATTTATATACTTAATTTTAGCCCTATATTTTTTTAATTAAACTACAAATAAAGCTTTATTCATAAAGATATATCTAAAAAATAATTTCTATCAATTAATTATTTTCTCGAGGGGGCCTTGTAAAGCCCTCGACAGGTAAAACGGGTAATACAGCTGTGAGTGAAAAAAGTAGATTAATGTTATTATACTTAAATTTAAAAAAGAAAAAATTATAAAAATTACCGAGTTGCAAATGTTGAAAAAGTTCATTTTTTCTGAAAAAATTTAAAACATTTAGTGCCTTCAAAATTCGAGAAGAATTTTTCTTAAAGATCGATTTTATTTTAAATTATGTACGTACGTTTAAAAATCATATATAACAAATCGAGCTTTAAAAGCCTGTTTTCCTCATTTCTAAAGGGTTAAATTACAGAATAGGGGTGTCACCTCCGTTCTGGCTGGAAAAAAATTGTTTGGCAACAAACTATTAGAATTTTTAATTAAACGATTAATGAAGCGATTTGATAAGGCAAACGTTTTAAATTATTGTTACTTTGTTACTATGATTTCTCAAATATGGGTCTCTCGCGATATATCGGAATGATCATATTCATCGACAAGTTGAAAATGGGTAGTGATTTGACCAACATTATTTTTTTTCACTGGTCATAGAGGTGCCTTCCCGCCCCACGAAACGTTGGAAAAGAGTAGGGTTTTGACAGAATTATTTTTGTGACCTTTAAAAGGGGTGCTTCTGGCCGTTTGGATGTTTAAAAGCACCTAAACGGTGAGTTCAATATGATCATTCCGATATCGTGACATACTCATATTTGAGGCATCATAATAACAAAAGTAAACATAATTTTTAACTTCCGCCGGGTCAAATCCCTTCATTTATCGTTCAATTAAAAATTCTAATAGCTTGTTGCCGAAAAAAACTGTTTTCCAGCAAAAAAAAAAAATAAACAAGTGATGCCCCTATTCTGCAATTGCACCTTCTAAACTCTGAAGTATCGGATGAATGCCGCCAAGAATTTATGATATCGCACTCAGCGTGGCATCGTAGCTATGTGGATTAGGCGATCGACTTATATGCGTGCGGTGCGTACGTTCGATTCTCGGCGCTTTCAGATATTTTAATAAACTGCGTTTTTCTTTTGTTAATAGTCATAAGTCCTCTCTAGCCAAATTTTAACAATCAGTTTAGTTTTAGAATAACGTGCGGAGTAAAGTTAAGAATTGAATGTCAATAAAAATACGATAAAACGGAGAGTGTGTTTGTCAGGGGCTAGAGAAAGGTGTAAAATCTTTAGATTTAACTTTTGCAAAGAAAATGTATTTTACATTTGGATTAATATTTTCCTTCTTTGAATCAAAAATTTCTGGTAATATATTATGGCAATGTGCTAGTTAAACTTATTCACTATTGCAACCATAGCATTACACTTCAGAATTTAAAGCATGATCAATTTTTTAATAATTTAATAATGTTTTATTTAAATGAAAATATAAGAAACAATAGCATGTGCCTTTGAATAATAGTATATGCATTTGACCGAGCGCGAAAACACCGTTTGATGCTTAAAAACAATATTTCATTGATTCGGAAGTATTTTTTTTCTCAGTTTGTGAGGGACTATCTAGATTCTATAAAGACCCAATTAATAGGCCCTCATTGGGTTGCCTACTGATGACCTCGCTAGCTGAGCGTGACGCTTTCGCTCCCGCCCTCGATAGATTGCAACTTTAGAGCCTCGATAGAAAATAGAAAATCTAGACAGGGCCTCTTAAGAACCAAGTTATAATTTCTACTTTTCTACTTTTTCTACTTTTTTTCTGACTCAGGCCTGAGCGATAAAAAAAGTTTTCACGTCGGTGTCTGTCTGTCGTCGTCATTGTTGTCGTCGTCTGTACACCGGATAGATAACTTTCGAAAGACTAATCGGATTGGAATATGCTTTTGCACACAGTTTGACGATCCAAATAAGAAAGACCGAGTTCGTTTACTAGCCATTTTTGATAAAAATTCAAAAAGTTAAGAGCATTTTCAAGTTTGTTAAAACCACTTTTTTCTACTTGAAAATTCCATATATGGCTGTTTTCAGTGCACGAAACTATGAACAATTTATCACAATGACTGTTTTTGATGAAAATAAAATGCCAGAGTTATAGCATTTTCAATCCCCAGAAAAACAAATGAAAATGAACATTTTAAGTCTAACAGCGCATGATACGATGAAAATCAAGAGAAGTAAAATTTTTTTTCTTTGAAGGCCCTATAAGATTGTCATAACAACTTTTTGAATCTTTTTGAAAAATCCAAAATTTGAATTTTGATCGGACAAAAAATAATGAAAAATCGATAACTCCATTTTACGGTCAAACTAAGCCAGATACGAAAAAAGATGAATCAATGAAAATTTTGCCCCTAAAAAACATCTGCATATTTGTAATAAATCACTTTTTTACAGGACAATTGGTTTTTGTTTTATTCGTAAAAAACAACACTGAAAATAAAGAAAATTAAATTTTTGATAAACCACATAAGCTGCGAAAAAAATTAGATAAAGGGTTCCACCAAAGAAGATCTACACATGTTTTATGAATTGTGTTTTGATAGGATATATGCAGTTTTTGTTATAGTCGAAAAAACTAACATTAAAAATATAAAATTATATTTTGTATAAAACCATAAAACGCATGAAAAAAAACGATGAGATTTGTTTACCCTAAAAGTATCTGAAAATGTGTTATAAATAATTTTATGACAGAACGAGTAGATTTTTGCAATGGTAAAAAAAGATTAAAAATTAAAAAAATTATAAAAGCAAGACAATAGAAAAAAAACCACGTTTCAATATAAATACAAATCATGGGTTATAATTATTTAAATTTATTTAAATGATATATGTCTCAGCGTAGTTAAGAAAAAAATGTAATTCAAAATGAGAAACAAATATTAAAGCAATCATAATTAATATAATTTTTACTTTAATTCGCAATATCTAAACAAGCAATCACAGGCCGAGGTACATAAATAAATATAATATACACTTGATATAAAAGTATTGTACATGATGTAGAAAAGTAAATACATCATCAAGCGCGAAGCGCGAGATACATATCTCATTGAGCGCGAAGCGCGAGAATTAACCTTCGCGCAGCGGGAAGATTTGTTCTTAATTTATTTATTCAACAGTCTGATTTATTACAATATCCCGTTTAAAATTTTATTTTGATGAATGGATTTTAAGCTAAAATATATATCCCTACTCTTTAAATATAAATCAGTGATAATTATTAAAAAGTGATTCCGGACTTAATCACATCAATTCAGTAACTCCAGAGTAAAAAATGTGAGACATAACCTCTAAGTTTTGAAGTAAAGCGTTGTTGGTATTCATTTACGCAAGTAGCAAAAATAATTTATTAATGAGACAAAATTTGAAAATTTCGGACTGTAAGTATGCTGAATTAACTGCGGAAAAACTAAACTCTTCTTGTATAAAAAGTACTTATTCAACGGGAGAGGACATCATAGTCGAATCTCTCAAGTAATGTAATTTGAGGGGTTATTTGTTATTCAAAAGCATCGAAGCTTTTCAAAATTTTTTAATATTCGATCACATTTACGGATTTTAAGTTTTTACTATGATTATTTGATTGAATCTACTAAAATCTTTTTTTATTGTGACTGCATGATATGCAGGTTGCAGTGCTGCCAACTTTTAGAAGTGTTTATTTAACTGAATGAATGAGTAACTTCTCACTTATTGTCAGTGACACATTTTCAACTATTTCTACAAGTGAAATTTCACTGAATCAAATTCAGAGAGTAAATGTTGAAGAATCGTTTTGTCTGCTTATATTTGTCAGTCATCGTACATGTATTCGATATATCAGCAAATTCTTGACCGATTTAAATCCAACCTTTTGAAATAAAAAATATTTCGAAAATATAACTTTTAAGCATATGTATTTTGTATATTTGGTGAACTTGATTGTGCAGATTCACTAAATTAAACAAATGTATCATTTTTAGTAATTAGACACACCTACAAACTACACTATTTCACCCTGTGATGTGATTAATTTTAGATTTAATACTTTTTATGGCAAAAACTCAATTATTAAATAAATAAAAACACCTATATAGCCAACACTACTAATCAAATGTGTACCCAAATTTCAAGATATGTCTGTTTGAATTTACTAATTTCGAGCTAAATTGATCTCACTCTTTTGCTCTCGGGACACGTCGAATTAATTCGATCTTTAATCTCGTAAGTCTTTAATAATACCTTAATAGATGTATGTATTTTATCTTATCCTTAGAAGCATTTTTTACCTGACTACTAAAAATATAATACCTTATGTACAGTAGCACTAAATATAATGTAAGGAGGGCGAAATTAATACTTTTAGATTAATATTTATGATGAAGGAGAAGACAAAATACTACATTACATGAAGAAAAATGCCTTGTATCCGATAGCGTTTTGCGCTATAAATGAAAAATAATATTTGCCATCAACCACTGCACAAAATAAATAGTTTTGAGAGTACTAAGCGCTAAAGTATAATAAGAATTCATACTACTCCACATAGTAAATGTTATCTTGCACTATAGCTTAGATTAACTGTGCCGCATGGTCATTTCTTTAAGGGTGCATAGCACATTATTCTATCCGAGAAGTATTTACTTTTATTTCAAATAATAAAATTTGGTCCTGACGATCTTTTTTTGCATTAACATTTGCTTTTGGAGCTAGATTCCATAACCAGTCGTGATGTGAAACGTGAATCATCGCGCATCCGCATGTTACTGAGTTCTTCAGTTAATATTTATCAAATTTACCAATAACTTCATTGTTTGTCAAAACAGTGAAAAGTAAAACTGAATATTTAATTGTATATCTGTTGAAAAAACTGGAATATTTCATGGCAAACTATCAAAACTTTTCTACCTAAAGGTAAGTTTATCCAAAACGCAACCTTGTTTAAACATTATTTTATTATGACTTACATTTAATAAATTTATGCTATTTTCTTCATCATTTATTTATGTGAAAAATGAACCTTTTAGTTTTAATTATTTTCCTGTGAAAACAATTTATAAATGATCAAATAAGGGCCACTTCTCATGTGATTATCCATACTTATTTATTCGTTTCTTATTGATTTCAATTTTCATAGAATTTACAGTTAAGTCTTCTTAATTTCAGAAATCTTATAAACGTAGGCTCATTACAGGTTCTATTAACTCACTGTTATAATTTATTATGTTTCCAGAAATTTGAACAATGCAAATTGAGAAGACTGCATTATATGTATATTACTTCATTAGACAGATGTACATCCAAGAGCATAAACGCATCCCTGATGTCACAGTTACTGTCTCTCTCCTTCTAACTAACTTCAATGTTAAAGGGAGAGAGATGGCACACTGTGCTGTCAGCCAAAAGGGTACGAATTTCTACGGGTAGTCGACGCCAAGTAGATGCCGATTCAAAAAATGTTGCAGGTATATTTCCCATAAATTTTTCGACAAATTCGTAGGATGGAGAGAGATACATGGATAGTGGAAATTCTTCATCAGGTCAACAATTTGAATTTAGTAATTGCAGTCATCAGACGTGTCTCTGAAGTTATTTTAAACCTCTATTTAGCATATCGTTAGCCTTTTTTATTGTATTTTAATTTTTAATGGCAGAAAAAAATTATTATAGCACACTCTTTATTCAGGAAATTTTTCTCTTTGCAGAAAATCAAAATGCAGTGACATGCTCTTTATTGCCAACGCATGAAAATATTTGATCTAATACATGATATTAACTGTTTTGCAGAAATCTTCAGATATAGATCAAGTTTTAAAGGACAAGCGAGATCAACTTCATGAAAAAGGGCTTCGATTGCAGCCTGTCATTGTATTTGCGGAGCCAATTAGAAATTTGGAATCGGTCTATGATGTTGTAGATAGAAAAAAGCTAATAAATAACTGAGAACGAAGTACAGATAACCATATATAATAATAAATCGATTTTAATTGTACTTTTATAAGAAAATAACATAATATAATCAGCTTCTCTAACTAGCGTTAAGAGCTATAAAAAATGCCACACTTCATATTTTAAGCAATTACAATTACTATTTGGTATAGTTCTAGAAATTATTCAATACAGTACTTTTAGGTATTTAGGAAAGTTCAATTTACCATGTATCATAGTATGAAATAAATTTTTACTATGGTTCTCGCAAGTGTCTGTCAAGAGCACACTAAACAGTTTGAAGTAGTAGAATTTGCCATGTAGCATAGCGCACAAGGCTACTCTGCACGGGATACGCCAGGTACCTACAGTAGTTATACCTGGTACTTGACTAGGGTCAAGTTTACTATGTGACCAAGTACAATTAACTCTTAAATCAATTAGTGAAACTCTATTTATGTGCACTGTGTATTAGTAATAATGATTGAAACTACTATGTAGCATAGCATAAGATGCTGTTTTTGTTGGTGTAAAATCCCTTGACTTGAACATTTTCAGTGTTATAGAAAATTAGACGATCCTTGGCTACCCCGAACGAACCCAGTAAAAAAATTTTTTAAATTCAAAACATAAATACAAATTAAAATTATTTCTTACAATTTTTTATTTATTTTGAAAAAGGTGAGGCATGCGAAAAGTTAAAAAAATGTAGGCATTTCTTAAACGGATATGATCTACGACTTTAAACTAATGCAGTGTTATATGAATTGGCAACATTTGATACATTTTGAGATTCCTAGAAAACATTGAAAGATGCGTGAAAACAGTAATTTAAGTTGATGTTCGTGCATTTATTCTTAAAGATTTAAAAGTCAGCGACGTGATTGAATTGTGAGCACTGTGATCGAAAACGATTGAAAGTTGCTAGGGATCATTCTCTAATTCATTCGGATGGGACATCAGATTAAGAAGAAAGGAAAATTTGTTTCGGATTGGTGTGGGATTCACTTAGATTGGTATCGCACGATTCAGCAGGGCCCAGGTGGAAATGTCGGTAGTGTGCCGGAGTTCACCACCAGCGCAGTAATGGTCCAGTACTGCCCACCAGTATAGATAGCCGTTGGTTTGCCAAATACTGGCAGAACTTTGGCTGCACGACCGGGGCGGCACTATGACAGTAGTACAAAAATAGACTTAAAAAAAAAACACGTCTACAAATGTTGTCAGGGTATTTTGAAATGTCGAGAAATTGACTATACTATTAAGGTGAAAACATTACATTACATATTACTTTTTTATGGAAAATATTCTAAGTTCCACCTCCATGAAAAATTTTTAATGTTCAGAAAAAATTACCTTGGATGTATGTCTTAATCGTTGTAGAATAGTCTAAAACATCTAAAAAGCAAAACGTTACACGAAGGTTTAAAGAAAATTGTTATTAAAAAAATTGTTGCGCAATGTGGTAAAATTTCTAAGTTCCGCCGATACAAATTTTAAATACTCATTAATTGTTATTATCAGAACTTTTAAAATGGTCTAAAACGCGAAAAAATAAAATATTACACGCAGAAAAATTATATTCGATTAAAATTATTTAATAAATAATTATTTTATTGATATTCCTGTTAAAAGTACGTGTATTTTACATTTACATAACGTCGCATAATAATAAATAATTAGAAAAAGAGAGCTCAAAATTTGGCACTTTAACTTTTCTGAACTGTAGCTTATGAGGATGGCTTTTTCACCAAGTTTCAACTTGTCGGTGTAGCGCAGTGGTTAGCACCCCCGACTGCTAGGCAATAGATTTAGGTGTACATATGTGGGTTCGGGTCCCCCTTAGCATTAGAAATTTTATTTGTAATATAATGTTTAAAAATGTAATAAATTTATTCATTCTAAGCATTGCCATTAACATGTATTGACAAAATACTCGCAGTCAATTATTGATTATTTTTTAAATACCTTCTTTGTTATATCTTTAGATTATAGAAATAGTGGGTCTTAAAATTAAATAAATAGTTTGAAAATTATATTTTTGTAATTATAAATAACATTCGGACGATATGCAGTCGTGTGATGATGAATGGATGGCCTTTAAAACAATTAAATAGTTTTTTATCATTTTTAAAATTAACTCCGGCATTTTCGTACGCCAGCGGTTTGCCAGTACAGTCCCAGTACTGGCAGTCATTACTGCGCCAATGATGGCATGCCAGTACCGCCAAGCATTACAAGCTTTGGATTGTAAGATGTATTACGGATTATAAAAGGAAAAGTGGGATTGATAAGAGAGACTTAGATTTATTTGGATTGATTTTGAAGTTAGAACGAGGATTGAAAAGAATTTTAAAAAAACTGAACACTTTCTTCGTATGATTTCAGATTAATTCGGACATAATTAATTTAAAAATCTGGAAAAAATTATAGCAATTTGAAAAAATATAGAGCACAAATGTTGGAAACACTGATTTATTAACTAAAATGCCTTATATTTTGTATTAGATCTGCAATTATTAATGAATTTAAGCAAGAAATAAAAATGGCTTTTCTTATAAACAATTGTATGAACGAATTTCAATTTTGTTCTCCAGTTTTTATCTCTTCTTTCTTACTCAATACAATTGTAACTATTTAAAAATTTTTTATCAACAACAGAAAATTCCTAAAAGGGAATATATCATAAATTGTGTATAACAAATATATAATTAACAAATGCTTAAAGAAACGTTTATTCATGGAAATTTAATTTTTCTCTAAATAAGTTCTGTCGGAAGCAAATTAATGTTTATATTTACTCTAGATTTTTGGCTAATATTTAAATTGCCAATTGTTATTAACAATTTGGTAAATACATATGCAACTTTCGTAGTTTTTGACACGATTGGAACCCGAAATATCTCTTTTTATCTCATATGCAACTGTAAATGTTTTCACATGAGTAAGTGCTTTTTTTACTTTAATTTATTTAATAGTACATCACATTGATATTGTAAGAAAAAAATGTACTAAAAATTTGACGTTTATTATTTTGTTATAACAAACAGTATACAAAAATTCCATAAATAAACATTAAATCGTCAGAAAAAATCATTAGTCTCATTAAGGTATCTTGAAATCTAGTTAATATATATTTATTTGATGTATACATTTTATATTAAAGTTATAACTTTTAAGAAAGAAGTGTTTTAAAAATTCACAAATTACACATTATCACGTGAAAAGAAGCAATTTATTTTATCGCCTTTATTTAATACGTAAATTATTATAAATTATTAAATATTGTATCGGAATTATGTATAATTAATGAACGTTTTATGTACTTAAAGCAAACAATTACATTAGATTAATCAACGTTTATTTTTCGGCCTGCTGGCCTTAAAAAAATGACTTGCTTACACTTTAGTTTTTTTTACAGATTTTTCTTACAGCTAACTATTACAAATTAACATCCATCCACACCTTATAACTAATCCGCTCGCCTCTATATTGTAACCTTCCTCGCTGCGCCTCGCCTCGCACGCATGTCTCTCTTTTATTCTAGCGAATTAAAGCTTACCTTTGCCTTCATTACGGATATAAGCAATCTCACTAACAATTCTGTGATTCCGAACTCGCAATCTACTATTTGCTTTTGGTATTTTAAGTTCTATGAAAGAAAAACAATATCACGATGATAACAGAAAACTTGACATAATCTTGTCTAACCTAACCCGACACGGCGTGGTTCTGACGCGAGCCACATCATCTGCCCCATTGGGGCCACATGTGGAAAATCCGATCGGGCCCAAATCGGAACTCGGAAATAAGTTGGACAATTTCTGAACTGGACTGTTTAAAAGTTCACTTTAATTTAAAACTAGTTATTTGAGTTTAGTTAGAAATTCCACTGCAACTGATGCTAAAATAAAAATGTAGTTTTTAATCATAATTAAAATTAAAAAAGCATCAACAGTTTTTCCCCTGATAGTGACCTATTCCAGTATTTTTGTGAAGTCTATTGCTGCGATGCTACAGTATTTGTTCAATTCTTCACTGATTAATGAGAAAGATAGATCTTTTTCCAATAAACACTTTGCTCATTATCCTCAAAATACTCGATTTGCAATAAATAAATGTTTTCTTATTTCATAGAACTATGCTTCACTGGAGTTTATAATAACATATTTTTATAGTAACGTAATTATACTTTTATTTTGAAGTTTTTCAATTTAAGTCTCCATTCCATTCACTGCTTCTTAATATAAGTATAATATATGTACCTATAATATAAAATGATTAGGAAGTATGGCATTCACCCTGGCACTATTTTATTCGTAAAAATCCTATTTTTTGGGCTTTTCAACTAATTTTCTCGTGGGAAAGGAAACCACAGTAGCTGGTGTCACGGTAGAATAAAATTGGCTGGGGAAACGAATGGAGGTCGAAAGTTAAAGACGACAAAGTTACTTTGAGGTGATGCCTCGCCTTAATCTGTAAACTGTAAAGCCCGAATTAGGTGCGGCGCACCCTTTCCTGCATTCGAGGAGTTCCTTGATAGCAGCTAACTTGTTAACCGGAAGCGCCCCATTACCGGAAACTTAATAGTCCGTGAAAACAATAGAATTACGCGCTGAATAAAGTAAAAATCAAGACGCTGCGATGCACAGAACTTATATCTATACTTGCAGGGTGCTTATAAATTTACTTTGAGACTAACGAGTTTATTCTCTGCAGATATACTTCATGCTTGAATCAACAGCCTCGTTGTCTTGCTAAATTTCCGGCCTTAAGGAGGAGTGTTTCACATTTTTGGAATTATCTAACATCTTCTTCAAATCATTTTTTTGGCCTATTTATGATTACGACATTGCCAATTCAAGAGGGGAAGAAGTCACAACAAAAACTAGGATTGATAGGGGGGGGGGGGGAGTCAGTAGAAGTAATATTACAAAATTAGATAGCATCAAAGATAATGACATTTCGTATGTTTCCTGACAATAAATTAAAATAAAGTTTTCAAATATTGCAGAAGATGACCCTTTAAGGTTAAAGATTAATAATTGCTTAATAAGCTGGAGAATCACACTTGGAAAATGATTTGTTCGAATAAGCAAAACTTTTTTTGGTTCAGGCATAGAATATGGTTTTTATATGGACGACAAAATATTTGGTTGCCTCAATATTTTGTTGTTGTTTTAACCAACTCTTTTGGTAGATGAAGTATTTGGTTAATTCCACACAAAAAATTCTTGGGACAATCAAATATTTTGTTGCATCAACAAAAATTGGTTTGACTTAACCAAATTTTCCTGTCTACCCGAAAAGACAGTTCTTTTGGTTCAAGACATTTTTTTTAGTGCACTTTCAGAATTCAAACTTTTTACTCTTTCCCTCATTCCCCTCTATTTTCACTTTTTCTCGATGTTCACAAAAGATTCATCTCTTTGGTTGAAAATTGAATTATTCCGGTTTTAGAAAATTAATGGTTTTAGTTAAAAAATCATCTTTTGTGTTTAATGTCGAAGTCCTTTAATAATTTTCTTGCTGTTTGTAGAATCACAATATAAGTTTGGTTGAAAATTATTCTGTTTTGGTTGGCGATTCGCAACTAGTTCATAAAATATTCCTTCTTTTTGACCGAATTCAACTGTTTTCTTTATTTAAGATGAAAATATTTTTTGGTTGAAATATCGAAATTTACCATCCTTGAAAAGAATTCTTTCGTATTGGATGAGAATTCATCACTTTAGTTTAAAATTTAATTCTTTTGCTCAGAATTGAACCACTTTGTAAAAAATATGACTTTTTGGATCAAAATTAAAATTTTCAACTGAAAACTTAACTATTTGTTTGGCAGTCTAAATGGTTGGTTGACAATAAAGTTTTGTATTGTAAATTTATATTTTTAAGTCGAAAATTCAACTGTTTTATCGATACTTCGTCTTTCTGGATTGAAAATTTCCCAAATTTGTTTAGAAATTCAACTATTAGGTAGAAAGTTCACTTGTTATACAAAAATCATATATTTTTCAAAATCAATATCCTACTGTTTTGTAGATGATTTATCTTTTTGGCTTCAGAATTAATTAATTATGTTGGAAATTGGTGTAGATTGTTGAAAAATCCTCTTTTTCTAAAAACTTAATTTTTGGGTGGCAAGTTTATCTTTTTGTTTGAAAAATTAACTATTTGCTCAATAATTAATTTTGTGGTTTGAAAATTCAACTTTTCGGTTGAACTTTGAACTAAATATTTTTTTATAAATTCATTTTTTTTATTATGCACTTTATGTTTTAAATTTTAACTTTTTTCAAGCAAAAATTGCTTTTATTTTCTTGAAAATTATTTTTTTATGTGAAAATTTAACAAATTTACATTTGTTTAGAAAATGAATCTTTTGTGTTGAAAATTTAGTTTTTTAAATTTAAAATTCAACTATTTCGTTCCAAATTCATCTTTCTTGATTGAAAATTAGCATAATTAAATAAAGATACAACTACATTTGGTTGAAAATTTATTTTTATTTTTTTTTCAACTCTATTGTCGGAAATTTGGTTTTTTGTTGTTGTAGAAAATTCATCTTTATCGGTAGAAGATAAACCTTTTTTTGAAGGATTAACTCTTTTCTAAAAAAGTTGCCTTTTTCTGCTTGAAAATTTAATTATTTTTGGTCGAATTATAGTATTTTCTGTTAAAAAGTAATCGTTTTTGTTTGAAATTCATCTTTCTTGGTTGAACATTAATTTTTTTGTTGTAAATTCAACTGTCTTTCGAAAAATTACCGTGATCCCCGGCTAGAGCCGAATGAGTCACGATTACCCCAAAATTTCTCGGTTGGTCCTAATAGAACAAGGTTTCTGTTCGGATCCCGGCCAGGTTACCACTGGCTAGATTTCATGGACAGGAACCGGGCGGGAGCCAGCTGGAATACATTTTTCTCAAATCATGTGGTCCGGAGCCGGTCGGTTACTAGCCGGGCTAACCCTGGTTATATCCCATGGTCGTGAGTCGGCCGGGCACTGGTCAGGTTAATGTTTTTGTAGAAATTACACATTTTTCAAGAGCCGTTATATTATCAAAGAAGTAATTATGGATGCTAGATAAATTATTATTTGAAAATTACAATTTAAAGATTTATTAGATAAGTGAGACAGAAATGAGCTTTTTTAAATTCTTAAAAAAAAAACCATTACATTTTTTCGAATTATTTAATTTTTCAAATTAAACTGTTATCGATTCTGCTATGTACAACAACAGAAATGTTACAATTTTTATAAACTTCTCTATTTTCAGACAATGTTCGGCCTGTACACTTTCATATTTACTGCCATATATAGCGCCTACTGTGTCTGGCGTCTGCATAGACACTCAGTAATTCTCAGTTTCGCACCTAGAACGAGGATGCTCCTCGCACTCACGTCGCGTCGTATCTTCGAAGTTCGCAAATAAAATCGACTCTCGCGATTAAAATCAACCTTATTTTAGTAATTAGTTTGAAAAACTCCACTTAATCCGCGAATAATTATTATTTTAAATTAAATTATACTGTTGTGTATACAGTTTTTCCTTTCTTCCTTGCTAACTTTAAATCACCACGTGGTTTCCAAATTGCTACGAGATTCTATCATCAGGGATTGAAATTCCACTCTGATTTTCTTCCTAAAATTGGTTCACTTGATTTGACTTTTAAAGTTCACCGTAATCTTTACGATGAAACTTAAAAGACAAAAAAAGTTACCAATTCGTCTCCTGAAGCGACATTGTTTAACAGCTTTGTGGCCGGATTACCCGCCGGGATCCCGGTCGGTATTGAAGCCAGGATCCGACCAATTTATCGTGATGTTTTTAGCCGGATCCCGGCTGGACTCCCCGACCAGCGCTCGGCTTAAATCGGAGCTCTCCGGCTGGTAGCCGGTCGGATTCCTGATTTGATTCCTACACATTATTCTTGTATTTTTGTCTAAAATCACCCCATTTCCTCTGCTCTTCGAGAATTTTGTCCTAAGTTAAATTTTTGACGAGGGGGGAGGGGCAAAACTACTGTTGTCAACGAGGGTTAGTGGGGGAATAAAATAGAACAAATTATTGGTAACGTAGTTTATGAATGGCTCCCAAATCCCTGAAGCTAGAATCATTAATGGACGCACGCTTCTGTTCTTAGGGAAATGTATCGTAAACTGGTGCTCAGCTAACACAAAATTATGGGTCTTCGCAATACGCATTACATTAAAAACAATTATTACTCGTTGCACGTTCTCGCGAGGTTATTATTGAAACAAGCGGGGTATGACGTCTTTCGTGAAACGCGGCATAAATTAGAAAATAACATGGCGACTGCAAAACGTTCGACCGAGCGGTCATTACAGAGCCGCCGTATATGAAAAGCGAGAAGCCCGAGTAATTCCTTTTGGAATTTAAATGGAAGTACCGCCCACTTGCAAGAAAACGATCGATTGAAGGACGAAGCCAAAGAGCATTCAGGACGATATTGTACACCGATTCTGAAAAACTTCCTATTTCTTCAATTATAAGAAAAAGGAAGAAATGAGATCGGCATTCAGATCTCTTTATACTTTTCGAATAAAAAGTTACCGTATCTCTATAATTTCATACTTTGGAAAAAAGGCTTTATCTACATGTGGAGTCTAACGGAGATATTGAAGATAACGTGTTTCCATTTCTACTGATCTGTATCTTCCAATATATGATTGTTTTTGAAAAAACTATCGAGTTGGATCATTCGGACCTGCTCTATTCATTGGTGCCGAAAAAAGTTAAGCATTTGAACTCAATTGAAAACTGATGAAAAAATCTAAAATAAAACACAACCCGAATAGAAAAAGGTTTCTCTAAGCATTCCTGGACCAAAAAAATGCAAGACAAAGTTCACATCGATTCCAGATGAAAGAGTTACCTCATCAAAAATTAAACTTGACAGATAAACTTTACAGGAATCGAAAATAATTTCCGATTTTTAACCTTGCCTGGATAATCTTTCGCCTTATAATCGCTCCATTTTTATTCGAGAAGTGGCGAGAATCACGACGCCAAAGCTATCTATCGTCGTTTAAATTCATTAAATTGCAAAGAACTGGGGATTCCCATCTGTCAGTTGCTCTTTGCGCTTTTCGCTAAATGGTACTAAATAGGTTCTAAAGTATCTACAGTAGTGTAATTTATTTAGCAGGAGATATATCAATAAGAACAATTTTTGTTCGTGTTATCTGCTGCTGATTCTACATGTTTTACCCAAATTTGCTCACTTCAGCGTAACGCAGTAGACAAGATCAGAATTATTCTCGTAACCTCGGTGAAACTTACGCCGAAATGTGTTTAATTTTTAACTGTTTTAAGCCTTACCTGCAGCAAATTTTAACTTTATTCTGTGATTGTTTTTAATCTGGCGTCCCGAATTATAGCTCGAATTCACTCTTATTTTGCATTTTTCTCAGTACTGCTAAGGACGCCCTAGCAAACGATTATAGATATTATTATAGTTATGTCCTCGTATCCAGGAAGGTTCCAAGAATGCTCCAGAAAGGTTCCGTAAATTTGTTGTTGAAAATTTTTGCATTATACACAGTTAATTAATATAATGCGAAACTTTTTTACTAGCATTCCGCGAAGGTTCCCGGAAGTAGATAAATGTCCTCATATCATTCACCAGCAAACGTTTACCTATACTTCCGGGAACCTTCCTGGAACATTTTTCGGAATTCTCTAAAACTTCCATTGTTCTGTTCCAGGAATATTTAGGAAAAAAGTTGTGCTATCCGAGAAAACATACAAAAATAATAGTTTAAAAAAAATTAACAACCCAAAATTCTAGCTCTAAAAAATTCTCTCTGTTTTGAGAGCCAGTGTTAATAATGATTGATGATTAATGATTCACAATCAATGATTAATTATTAATTATTAATTAAAATATACATATTATATTAAATTTAACATGAAACTCTGAAGGTTTCAAGCTGAAATATATTTTAAATAAAAAAGTTGAATGTTTTAGAAAACTGCTAACTTTTGAATTCGAAAAGACTAATTTTCAACGAAGAAAAATAATTTTTCAACAACTAAACCAATTCTTTTCAGACGAAACAATTGCATTTACATACAATAACATAATTTTAAACCCAAAGAGACGAATTTTGAACAAAATGCTTAACTTTGCTACCGAAGAAATGGATATTCAACTAATAAAATATATTTTTATTAAATTTCATTTTCAACTAAAAACGGTAAATATTCAACTAATAATGGAGTGCTTAAATTTTCCTTCAAACAATCAATTCCCAATCAAAAAGAAGAAAATTTTGAGAATATAGTTAAATCTTTAACCAATAAAATAAATTTTTAACAAAACAGTTCAACTTTTAACAAGGTCGTTGAATTTTAAACCAAAAAAAAAGGAATTTACAATAAAAACGTAATAGTACATTTTTTAGCTAAAAGGACGAATTATCCTCGAAAAATATGATAAGTAAATTTTTAGTAAAAAAAAAATAAATTTTCAACAAAAAAAATGTCCAACAAAATAGTTTCAATTCAACTAATAAAATAATTTTTAAAATAAAGTAGTTCAACTTTCAACTAATTGTAAGTAGTTGAATTTTAAACAAAAAAACATACATTTCCAATGAAAAATTTAATAGTTGAATTTTGAACTAAAAATCATGAATTCCCCCCCCCCACAAAAAATGAGTTAGTTAAATTTTCAGTTAAGAAAATTAGGTTTTAATTGAAAAAAACAACAAGTTTTCGACAAAACAGTTGAATCTTTAACCGAATCGTCAAATTTGTAATCAAATAGTCGAATTTTATAACCAAAAGACGTGAATTCTGAATTCTGATACATTAGTTAAAACAATTTGATCATTTATTACCTACGCTTGTGTTCTAATGTGATTAATAAATCATTAAAGGGTCATTGAAATAATTGCAATAAAAATTAGTTGAAAATCCAAAACTGTAGATATGTTTTTTCTTCTGGAAAACTGAATTCAAGTGGGCGAGAATCAGGCCGAAGAAGTACGTATACGTACTCAATCTTTGTATAGATTATATAAGAATTCCTAGCAAAAAAATTCTAAAAATATAGGACAAAGTACATTCATGTTTCAGATGAAGATTTTCCATATACTGATACAGAGTTTGGTAATTTTCAGTGGATTAGCAGTTACTTCCTGACAAAGTGAAATGTGAAATAACACAAAACTTTCCCGGAACATTCCTGGAACATTTCAATGAAATGTTCGGAATATTCCGAAAAAAGTTCCAGGAAGGTTCTCAGAAGTAGGTAAATATCCGCGTATCAAGGAAGGTTCAAGAGGAAGGTTGAGAGCATGCTCATGAGAAATTTACTTAATCAGATCAATTAAGTTAATATAATGCTAAAACTTACACGTACAATAACCGAACCTTCCATTTGAAGCTACCTTGGTAAGCCCTTTCTATTTTCTGAAGAAGAAAATAATATTTTAAACAGTTCGGCGCAAATTTATGCTTATTGACACTAAATACAACATTTTCAAAAGTCCAAAATGTGCAATTTACTTAAAAAATGATCTTCGTATGTTTGTTTTTCATTTTGAAGATAACTTCTCACTTATATTATTTACTATTTCACTCTTTAGGAAATAATTCCTAATTGAATGAAAATTTCAAAACTCTGTATTATAGGGAATATTTATCTGCAACATTTACTTTATCCCATATTTTTAGAATTGTTTATATGCTGAGATTTTTACAATAATTTGCACAAAAGTTAAGGTATCTAAATTTTTTGGACTGATAGTAGATACGCTTTTCGAAACAGTGTTTTTCGGTGTGCATTCAACCCCCAAAATCGATACCCGCGATACAGCATTTCTCTATATATCTCAAAAATCAAACTGGATAGGCTAATAATTAGGGGCTCATTAGCTCGGTATTCAATTATAATTTCTAATTACCTTTTTTAACGATGAATCGTTTCTTCATTACGAATTTCACTATAAAAAAAATTATTTCTCATACAAAATTTAGATACATCCTATCTTCAAAAGTATGGCAGTATATTGCATCGAGTAAATAATTCATCAGTTTATTGTCCAAACAAAGGTTCCAAATTTTCTTTAAAATATTTTTGGAACATTTCATATCAGCCCAACCTTGTTTTTTGAAGTCCTGCTTGAACAATTTTGAACTTGATGGTTGGTCTTATAATCTGGCCGATTCTTAGAATATATTGATTTATGTTCGACATTCAGAAAAGGGGCTAACATGTTCATATTAAAAACGTTTTTTTTCGAAATATTTTTTATCAATCTGACCTTCTCTTTTTATGTAATTGTTGGTTTGTTTTTAACTTGATAATCATATATTTTTTATTATCAATAAAGGTAATGCATAGAAGTTTCTGAATTGCATCGTATAAATATTAATTGATTCATTATTATTTATTTATTTTTTAAATAATTTACTACCCAGTATATAAATTAAAGAAGGAAATTGACTTCAGTGGTAATCATTGTGGAAATGTATTGCTTACGGAGAGAATGGGACGAACATGAGACTACAGGGGAAAGAGTTGCTAGAGGAACGGAACGTTCGTTCCATGTGTAGAACTGGTAATTAGTGCTGCCGGGTCTAGGACGTTGGGAATAAATAAATAAATTACATTCTCAAACTCGTGAAGCTTCGCCACAGAAATCCTCTCGTTACAGTTTAGATGAGCCATTTACTATAGATAAATGTATTGCAAAAGATTGCATACTATATATACTCTTTAATTATATCGGCAGCCAAAAAATCATTCTCTATTCTTCCCTCCTCTCTAATTTTATTATACCAATAACTTAGTGCAATTAGCAATCTGCGTTATTAGTGCGCTTATTTCCATGCATTTCATTGGCTATATCAACCAATAACGTACACACATGAATTCGATGAAAAAAAAGATTCTTCAAATGCAGGAAATAAAAAAAGGTTTTGGATTTTTTCGCAAGAAAACTGGATTAATTTGATATAACTTGTTTTTAGTTCTATTTTAATTTATTTATTTCTAGAATTGAGAAACAAATATAATGCGAAATTACGTTGAATTCATAAAAATATTATTTTAGTTTGAAAATGAACCTTTTTCGATTGAAGCACGTATAATTTGATATTAAACAACTTTCACGATTAAAATTAGATCTATCCAGCCGTTGACGATTCACAGTTAAAATGTTTTACTTTATTTATTTGTTGTGGCTTAAATAATCAGAACAATTTTAGTTACATATCAAAATAATTTCAAATTAACTACTTCTAAAAGTAATCTACTTTTTCGTAGTTCCCCTACATTCTTAATCGACATGCAAACAAATTTAAATGGCTCTGCGTCTAAGAAACCCTGTGGCTAAATGACATGAAGGCCAATTATATTGGCGCCCAAACGTCCCGCGCCTAAACATCCCGCGTCTAAACATTGAGTGCTTAAGTATCAGCACCCAAACGGTCGCGCATAAACATTCTGCTCCCGAGTGTCCAACGGACCTGTGCAGAAAGGGTGATAGGTAATTTTGTAAATCCAAAAATAAATAGTAATGGAGACAGATTGGATAGCTCATGCTTAGAAAAGGAACTTTTTATGACAAATATTTGGTTATGGCATAAAAGGATCCACTTATACAGTGCAGAAGCGATAGCCACAGTATGATTGACTTTGTTATTGCAGATGAGGCTGAGAGTGCTAATAAGATATACATGGACAATAAAAGATACTCAGTGTGAAACGGATTGTTACCTTTATAAGTTTCAAAAATTAACTATGGTCAAGGATGGAGTAGAAAGAGAACTAGAAAGGCAGAACTGTGTGTGAATCAAGATAGGGAATGTACAGAAAACAGAAATCATTTTGAACGAGAAAAAGTATCAAAACAAAATTGAACCAGAATTAATTCATGTAAAAAAAATATAAACATTCAAAGCAATTACATTGTTTTTTAGTTTTTATATTGAAAATGAGTTTGTAAGAAAATTATCAGAAGCAAAATTGAAACCTTAGTTTTTTCTGTATGGAATTTATTACATATGTACCAAAAACAATCGAAAGAGATAGAAATAAATATATATTTATTAAAAGATCATTCCTATTCCAATCTACTGTAAATAATAAACGTTCGTCGCCCAAGAGAATAATGAAAAAAAAACAGAAGTGCTGCATCAGTAGTAATTAAACTACTCCTACCCTTATGTATACTCCATGAAAATTAAGTGACTGTAAACACTATCGGTGAACCAGCGAAGAAGCGGTTACTAGGGAAATCGAGAGGATTCGAGGAAGTGCAAGAAGAAGAAGTAGTATAAGTGAAAGAAGGAATAGAAGATGGAGTAGAAGAAGAAGAAGATGAAGAAGTCTCACACTGCTCACTCCTGGATCCCAATAAATAAAATTGCTCCACCGGGAACCGATAACCACGAGTGTGTTCAATGTTCCAATGTCTTTCCTCCCTTTCTCTTTCTTTATCTCTCTTCCTCTCCCTAGAACACACCCTTTCTCGCTTCCTAATTCGAAACGTGGAAGCTCCCGTAGGTCCCTTTAGCATAATCCTTGGACGACAAGAACCCGACGATCAGTTCGAATACACCGGACACTTACAAGACACAGACGACACATACTTCCAGGATATTCTTCTCTCTTCTACTACCATGGTTCCCCATGCGTCCACGGTCAATCTCATGGATGTTGTGTTCAATGTTCACCCATTCCGTATAGCCAGAAGCTGAAACAGTGAACCAACCTGAAGTAGCTACTCCTTCAGCATCGCGTTGTCTGATCATCCTCGCCCTAATGAAGGCTGGTTTATCTGAAGGCTTTCGATTCCCAGTATAACCCATACCCCACGTATGCGGTGGTGGTGGAGGACACCTTCGCGGTGGTGCTATTCACCAGCTTGTACATTCTTGTGCAAAAGTTTTAATTAGAGAGACTTAATTCTTTTAAAAATCGAAGATCAATCCACTAAGCCAAATAAAAGAGACTCACAAATGGTCTGTGGGTGACTGGAGAACTGGAGGACTGTAGGAGTGGAGACTGCGAGGATCCCCTGACGAGAGCCTGATGGGCATCCCAGGACCATTACAGATAAGGGTAATGTATACAAGCTGCGAATAAATGTCTGGAGAACATCTTTGGATTGATTTTTATTCTTACTCACAGACGATAGTGAAGTTTTTATTCCTTTTATTTAATCATCCTCTGCTTCATCGATCATCAAGTATTGTGTAATTTATTATTTTATTCTGTTGGGTGCTTTTCACTCGTATGTACAAGAATGCCGTATAATTCCAGTGGAACTTGGATTTGTAATAATCTGTATATTGTACATTTTTTAACCCTCTTTTTCATAAGTGATCTAGGATGCATGATTTTTATTCGGATTATTCTTGTTGATTTAATTTTTATTAATTTTCAACAATCAGTAGATTTAATGCAATTTTTTCTTCTTTCCTTGTCTGGAAAGATAATGTTCGTTTCATATAGTCATTATAAATCCTTAATACCTTTACCCCAAGTGCAAAGTCACATACGGTCAAGCATTGACCCATAATCGGCAAAAATATTGCCGAAGCTCGGCTGCCATTATCGCGTCATTGCCGGATTGATAACTATGGCCTTGACTTGACAGCCAAGGCTTGGCTGGCATTCTTGGCCCGAGACTGGGTTCCAGTATCTGACCAACCTAGATGCCGGATTTAATTCAAAAACTGTTAATTTTAACGATTACTGTTATAGTCTAAGGATATGACAAAAAAGATATTTAAAAAATAAATATTAATTGACTGCGAGTGTTTTGAATTTATATATAAATGGTCCTGTTTAGATTCAATATATATATATTACACTTTGAACATTATATTACAAATGAAATTTCTATCTCTACGGGGTATCGAACCTACATCTATATACCTAAATCTATCGCCTAGCAGTCGGGCGTGCTAACCATTGCGCTTAAGGGACAAGTTGAAATTCTGTGAAAAAGCCATCCTCATAAGCTACAGTTTATTTTTCTTCGCGTAATATATTTTTTTTCGTTGTAGACTACAACTTACAAAACGTTTTTTATCTTTCGTGAATATAGGCTGCCAGCACGGACTCAACACTGCGCCGATTAAAATGCCGATATAGGCCCAATATCTTTAGCCGACCTTTGCCTGCCAAATTTGAAACACTTTAAGCTACATGTATAAATGCTTATTCCAAATCATATACATAATCGATGAATCTTTGTTACACTGTCACATCATCCAGTTTAAAAATATGAGTTTTTGTGTGAAATATTGAATCTTGATCTATCCCATGCAGAAATTTCGATCTGGCCCAGATCGGGGCCAGACCAGTCCAAATCGGGTCCTGAGCGGGAATCCTGGTCGGGTCAGATCGCGGATGAAACACACGCCCAGATCGGGACCAGGTCGGGACACCCGATCGGGAAACCCGACATGCACGACATGCACGAAAAGAAGAGGTTTCAGACTACAAAGTTTAATTATACTTTTGAGAAACGTAAGATTATTGTAGATGGTATCAGTTTCGAGGAAAAGGTCAATTTTTTATGAAAAAATGGATGATAACCAAAATATTTTAATGAACAATTTTAATTTTCTTAAAAAAAATTTTGTCTATAAAACTTTTGTCGCAAAAAAATTCCCTACAACTTGACATTTTCGAATGCTTCCAAAGAAAATCAGCGGGAAATAACCTATGATTTACGGTTTATTAACATTTTAATATAAAGAAGTTCAATTTTCTGTCAATTGCATTCCTTCTTGAGAAATTCGAGAAGGTGGTTGTAGATAATATTTTCGCCGAAAAAATGAGCTATCATTTATTCTATCGTGTTATTTTTTCAAGTCTGTTAAGAAGCTATATAGACCAACAAACTTTTAAACAAAAATGAAAAGTTTTGAAATAAATATTTCTGGTTATTTTAAATATTATTTACAGAATATGCATTTAATTAATTTTTATTGTTAATTATTAATTTCTACCTAATAGACATTTTTATAAGTTGAAATTACATTGTTTATAATAAAAAAGAAAAATAACTTTGTTTAGCATTTTAAACTTCGTGCGAAACCAATTAGATGCCGAATGCGACGCATGCGCAGTTGAGTAACTACCTCTTGTTGGAATCCCTACACAATTGGCATTTTGCATTTTGATTGTACTACATGATTCTGAAATTCATGTTATGAAATTTTGTCCTTAATGTATGACTGTAATGAATTTATTATTAATACAGAATCAAAATTTCAATAACAGAATCGATTGTATCACATATTTTATTCTCATAATCTAAAAACATTACAATTTTGTGCATACTGCAATCCATTTCTTGTCAATAGATTTGATAACTCTAACTCTACATTAAATCGAAAAACCTTGAGTTCTTAAATAATAATTGAAAACAAAAGAACTTGATAAATTTCACCATATAATAATATTTGACTCATCTAATGGTAAATATACTAATTTTACCTGAAACAATTTAATTAATTATTAATATATTTGAGGTTAGGTTTCAATGAGCCCGCAGAGTGTAATTGCTTATTCTCATCTTCTTCGCGCAGGTTTCGATGTACACTGGCTGGTGTTTGGTGCCTCCGAACACGTGGCTTAATCGCATTATGCATTTTCAATAATAATTGATAGAATATTATAAACGAGTAGTATGTATACAAATTTCATTGCACTATCAGAAAACATCAAGCAGCACTAGTTCTGCGAGCCCATAGAGATGGCGTTTCAGTAGGAAATCGGTCTGACCCGGTTGGGCCCAGGTATGAGCCACAGAGTTCTACCGATCAGGGCTAGATCGGGAAATCCGATCGGGGCCAGATCGGAATTAAGTTTGAAATCGGGCGATTTCTGCACGGGATTTTGGTAACTGTAATTATTGAATATTGCAATTATATATAATAAAAGTTCATACAGTTTATTTTTGCAATAGAAAATTGGCATTCATTCCAAAGAAATTTTTGTAAATAAATATTTATTGTAACTTTATCTCATTTTTACATTCTCATTCATGAAAATGCAATGTAATCGTCCAAATTGTTGATCTCTGGTTTTTAACGGATCTTTAAGTTTCGGCACGCACAGAATCCGAAAATCATAAAATTTTCTTGGTTTCTGTTTGTCTGTATGTCTGTCTGTATGTATGTCTGTAAGTCTGTATGTATGTCCAATCGAGTCCGCATTTCATACACTTCTGAAGGTCCCCAAAACGAAGGTTAAGTTCGTTAATCAGACATTTCCAACCAAAATAAAAAAATTGAAAGCATTTTCAAAATTTCAATTTTTTTTTTCAATTTTATAGAAATTTTTGTCAAAGTTTGATATAGATGGGTGAAAGACGTGCAAATTATCCAAATAAAATTTTCGATTTTGATGAAAATTAGAAAAGTTACATACTTTTCAAAAATTTGAAAATTTTCAAATAATAGAAAAAAAATATTTTTTCATGGTTCCAAAAATTTGATTCAAAATTTTCACTTGAAACCAAATATATTTCAAAACTATTCCAGTCAAATTTTTCGATTCGCCCACAATCAAAAAAATTATAGCTTGTATAACTGAACTGTTGAGCGCGAAGCGCGATTATCGCAATGAGAATGTAATCGTGAAGGCCGTAAGTGCTTTGAGAACCTTCTTTAATGTGAAATAAAAAAAAAAATTACCAAAAAAATTGTAATAGACATTTGATATGATAGTTTTTAACATACAATGTAGAAAATTTCGCATTGTGGTCTGTGCACCAATGTGGAGGGTGATACAAAAATCGAGCGCAGAGCGCGAGATAAATATATTATCGAGCGCGAAGCGCGAGAACCAACAGTCGCGCGCCCTAAGCGCGGTCAAACTTGCGAGTGAAGCGAGCCGCGCGCGAAGTGCGTTATGAGAATGTACCCGTGAATTGGGCTTTTTTTACAATTATAATTTTAAAAACTAGCATAAACATCACGTTGTATTCAAAATCTTTAAACATTTTACAAAGCAACGCAGAAAAAACTGGGGGTTCACTAAAGTTGCGGTTCAAATAAAAGTTGGTATCATTAGTTATGAACCGATGACTTGAGACAAAAAGTTTCTTGCATGTGAATATGTCTTTATATTGACAACTTTGCTACATAACCGGAAATGGTTTTTATCAAGCCATTATATCTAATTTGAATTGCGGTAATATTTTCTAATTGAATTACCTTAATTAAGTTATGTCCATCAGCGTTCGATTGCATGTGTGATGTAAGGTGAAAATTATGTTATTAATTAAACAAAATTTCCAAGTGGGCAATGCGAAAAATAGGTTCCTTATAAATAGGTTGAATGACAACTAGGATCATTTAGAACACCAACTAAGGTATTATTTAGAGCTTAATTATCGTTTTGGTTTTCTTTTCAGCAAGTGGGGTTTATTTTTGTTGCAGCTCGACTTCGGAGCCAAAAATGGGTTCTAATGAAATCTACAGTTTTTTCTGTGAAAAGCATATAAAAAGTCAATATAAACTTGATAGTAAGCTCTACAAAACTCTATCAAAATTCTTTAGAATTTTTTATGGATATCCAAAGAAATTCTGTGATCAATTTTACGAGTAAATCTTTGAAGATTCCAAAATAGAGTAATAAACTATAAATATTACATGAAATTTTGACGGAAAATTAATTTAATTTAAATTTAATTGTAATTCCATAGAGGTACCGAGTTTTTTTTTAAAGCGAAAGGTTTAAAATCTTGTCGTAGATTTTGATGGTTAAAAATGGCAACTTAATCTCTTCATATCTAATTCACTCTAAATTTAAATTAGTTCATTTTCTTACTACATTCATTTAGTGACTGAATTCAAAGATATTATAAACATAGATGCGGTGCGGGCTTAGTTGCCCGCCATAAATATAGACGGCGCGTCCGGCGAAAAAAGTCACTTCCCCTCTACCCACCGCTCCCCGTAGAAAGCACCTATCGATATAGTTTGCCAAGAGCCATTTGGAGCACTGTAAGCAACTAGAAAATTCCCGAATTGCAGAAATTGAGAAAACAGTTATGTGGTCAATATTATTTATTTATTAAAAATACAATAATCAAGTATTTTTATTATAGAAATTTGGTTTAATGTTGATTTATTTTAAATTATTGTTTTAATTTAAAATAACAATAATTGTATAAAAATGTGATACAAACATAAATTTAAAACACGTGAGCTTCAAAAGAAACAAACTTTGCAGGATTCAATGCAGGCTGATTTAACGTGACTTTTATTTTTATTTTTTTAAATGATAATTTCATTTTTGCGAGCGTTTTCTGTAATGTACAAAAATAAAAGGGACATTTTTAAACAATTTTTTTTATCCAAAAATACATTTGTTTAATTATTGTTATTTTTAATTCAAACAATAATTTTTAGAAACTTTAAACATTAAAAAAGTTTTTTCCTCGGTAAAAATATTTTATTATTCTATTAAAAAAAAT
>NC_046666.1:77134323-77135647 GCF_010883055.1 Belonocnema kinseyi | reverse complement strand
GACATCACATTTTCTGCCCTATCGAGGTGCTGCCCTCATCGTACCACGAAGTCGAATACTTGTTTTCTCATTCTTCGTAAAATATGACGGCAAAGCAGTAGAAAAACTTTTTGAGGTTAGAAAAGTTTGACATGTATGTATCGCTGAATTTTTTCAGATCTGAAGCTTGATCCAGGTTTTCGGTACAGTCTTTTTTAATTATAAAAAAAATGTTCTCCATATTTTTAATTTAAAAAAAAGTATTATAGAAAGACATTTCAAGATAAACAAGTGGTGAAAGCATTTTTCTTTGACAATTTTTTTTTCTTTTAATTGAAATAATCAAATATTTATACCAAAGAAACAACTTTTTTAATGTTTGAAGTATTTAAACATTATTGTTTAAAATAAAGTAATAATTAAAACAAAATATATTTCTGGATAAGATATTTTGGTTGAAAATGTATATAGTATTTTTTAAATCACAAAAGTTCTTCTGAAAAATCGAAATGTATACTCTTTTAAGATACCAATACAATTTACATTTCACTAATTGTAAATTTGCAAATTTTTAGACCTTCAGTTTAGGAACTTGAATTTTAACGTTAAAATTGCTTCATTTTCAGAATACAGCCTTATTGTTTGAATTTTCAGAATTTTTCGAGAATTTTCGAAATTGTTAAAAGGCGAAAAAGTTTGAATTTAAAATTTAAAAATGCGAAAATACACCATTTTCCATGTTCATTTGCAATCCAACGAGTCACTTTCTTTCACTTCTTTTGAAAGTCGATCCTTTGCTTTCAGTTTTCTTTTTAAGCTATACCTTGAATTCAACGCATTTTAAAATAAATTTTTGCAGCTGCATTTAGGTTGAATTATACAAAGGTTTTTTGTTTTATATAGAAATTAATGAAAACATTTTATTGGTTTTTCACGACTGTAATTTATAACTCTAGAATGGAATAATTGTAGCTCAAACATGAAAAAGTATAGACTAATTTAATATTTAAAGAGATTCTATCACATATATTGAACTATTAAAACCTCTGACCTTTTTTAAGGTTTTTAAAACTCCTTTAAAAACTTTTTTTAAACAATTTTGGTTGTGATTTCTTAATAAAAGAATAAGTGCTATTTAGTCTCCAGAACAGCAATTTCAAAAATATTTCAAGGCTTAATAATTTAGACATTTTAAATTTGTAGTCTTCAGAATCTATTGAAAATTTCAAATTTAAATCTATTGAAATATTTCATCTGAATTTTTGAATGGAAAGTGTTCGATAATTTTAGATTGAAACCTCTCAAATTATTTAGTTACAAATTAAAATCATACAACTTTAAGTTT
>NC_046666.1:77131775-77134223 GCF_010883055.1 Belonocnema kinseyi | reverse complement strand
CATCACTGTAAAAATTCCGAAATTATAACATTGCAATGTTATAATTTCGGAATTTTTACAGTGATGTGGGAATTTTATTTTTCGGAAAAAGCGACTGAAAAAACCCGAAAAATAAAATTCCTGACACTGTAAAATTCGTACATTGAAAAATAACCAATAATAAAATTCCCGAAATTATAAAAGTCCCGAAATATAAAAGTTGAATGGGAAAATTCACGAAAAATAAAATAAATAAAATCCCAGACAATAAGATATTACCGAAATTTAAAAATCCCCAAAGAATAATAATAATAAATTTTGATATAAATCGTTGTTGAATTGAATCCTGCAAAGTTTGTTTCAAAAATGTTATTATGTAGGTACGAAGAAAATTTAGGCAGAACATTTTTTTCTTTCAAAGCACACGTGTTTTTTAATGTATTTTTTAATACAATTTTTATAAAATTATTATTCAGGTGCCGGATATTTCATTTTTTGGGATTTTTCATTCATCCTTTTCGAAATTTTTGTCAGTGGTCCCATATTTTTATACCTCCTTTTAAAATTATGTAATTTTTCGAAATAAAAAGTCAACATTTGAAAACATTTCAAAATCATCAAAAGTATCTATTCTCTTTTAAATTATTTCAAATCTTTTAAAATTATTTAAAAAATTTTTTGGAACTTGTAAATGTCTTTTAGACTGATTCCCATTTTTCCTAACATTTCTGTAAAATCCTGCACAGAAAATTGATTTAAGAGCTTCCAGACTTTTTCTAATATTGTAAATCTTTTGAAATGTTTTGAAATATTTTTAAACATTCTCTTTGAGTTATGTACTTTTTCAAAATAAAAAATAATTTTAAATCTACCCAGAAATTTTTATTGTTTTCCTAGTATTTCAAAATTCTTGAGGAGCTCCAAATTTTGTTCTTTTCTTTGTAACATTCAGAAACCTCCAGCTTATTTGATTTTTTTCTAAATTAATGCTTATTTAACTGTTCTTTAAGAATCAAAGTGAAATACTTTTACTTTCGAAATACAAATAAAAAATTAAACAATTATAATCGCAACATTCAAAGTTTAAATTTGCCACTCTGAAATTGTGACAATTCTTTTTCAAGTTCTTTACTATTGAAAATTGTTTTTTTTTTAATCTCCAGACTAAATAGATTAAGAATGGAATATTTTATACTGAAATAATACTTCAAAAAGATTTTGAAATTGAATGAAGGCGTTTATTTAAGAATCTATTAATTCGAACGTTTAAACTTGTGTCACTACTAAGGCTTTGCAATTAAATTAGTTAAAATTTTAACGTTAAAATATGTAAATTATATCATTTTGAACAGATCTAGAATCACCTTGTAAAATCAATCACTGTTTAGTTTTTAATACTCGAACAGCAGTTCAATTTTTAAATTTACTTTCATTTTCTGATTTATCCCGGTCGCGAGTCTAGCTTAATATTTAAAACAACTATCATTTTTTTGAAATTGCAATTTTTCGGTTGTAACTTACGGGACAATAATTTTATTCTTTGAAAGATTTTCTACAAATCTTGCTGATAATTTCTACATTCTCATCAAAAATGAGAACGTATTGGTTTTTTATCAAAAATAACTTTTTCGGATTTTATCAAATGTCGACGTTTTGAGCCCCCGTGAGTCAGAAAAACAAGTTTTTACGTCGGAGTCTGCTTGTCTGCCCGGCGTCGTCGTTGTTGTTGTCTATATACCGGATAATTTTCGAAATACTGGTCCGATTGGATTGGGCTTTGACACACTGTTCGAGGGACCAAAAAGAAAGATCGAGTTCGTTAAACAGCCATTTTTGATAAAAATCCAAAAAGTTGAAGCTTTTCCAAAATTTTTGAGACCACTTTTTTTCAAAATTTGAAAATTTTATCGACAGCTATTTATGGTACAAAAAAAACATGAATAATTTATCCTGACAACTTTTTTTGATAAAATCAAACTTACCAAAGTTAAAGGATTTTCAAAATCCAAAAAAACAAACGAAAATGGACATTTGAAGCAAAAAATGCTTGATATGGAAAAAAGTCAAGAGGCGAAAAACGCTAATTTTTCAAGGCCCCATGATTATTTTATCACATTCTCATCCATAATGAGAAGAGTTTTATGCGAAAAATGATTTTCGCGAATTTCATTAAATGTCGACGTTTTGAGGCTCCTCGAGTCAGAAAAACAAGTTTTTACATCGGAATCTGTCTGTCTCTCTGGCGTCTACGTCGTCGTTATTGTGGTTGTCTGTATATCGGATAACTTTTGAAAGAATAGTCGGATTGGATTGTCGTTTGACACACATATTTTTTTATTTTGAAAATTGTATGTCAAAATTGTACTTTTTTTATTTTTAAAACAAATATTTTTCTTCAATTAAATATTTGCAATAAAAGTGTTTCGAAGAGATTTTTTAAAAATCTTTCGGGGAATAAAATTAGTATTT
>NC_046666.1:77106102-77131675 GCF_010883055.1 Belonocnema kinseyi | reverse complement strand
CCCACTCCGACGCCTCGTACCGCATCTACGTTTTTAATATCTTTGCTGAATTCCAGGTCTAAAATGAATTATTCTGACTCAAGTAGTTAGGTGAATGAGTTACTGTGACGTAACTTGCATAACTGTAAAAATTCAGTCACTCAATGAAATTTGTTAAAATTTTAACCAATTAAAATTTAAAGAGTAGATGCATAATATATTTTTCATTGAATAAATGTTATCGAAAAAAATTGTCATCGTTTTTATAACTAGAAATTATCATTTTAATTCTTAGCTTAATTTAGATTTAGTATAATTATATTTGCGTTGGGATTTCTTTACTTTATCCCTGGCTTCTTCTTACACATTCCTCCATCCCTTATAAAATTTATTATGGTAAATTCCTAAAGTCTTTCTTTTATAAAGTTATTAAACTACTCTTTTAATTTGCATATATCTGTTATCCCTTGTAATATTATTTTTGAATAATCATAACATTTTATTTAATCAAAATATGGAAAAATGTTGTACATTCTAGAAATAACACAAAATTGCATTTATATATCTGCAATCTCTTAAACTTAATAATACAAGTCACTAAAACGATTAGTTATTCATCACAGTCTCATTTAGATTTATGAAAGCAATCGAAGCAATTATAGAATGTTTTTTGCTTGGACTGTAGACTCTGCAGGCCACCCAAAGCTGAAGAGTAACAGGAGGTGGATGAACACACGGTGGGAAGGGAGAAACCCACGATGTTAATTTTAACTTAATTAAGGCTTAATTGAGAGAAAACATTATACTCCGTGGCCGCGACATTGCTGCCCGGGCACATCTGCAACGCAAATCCGGATTTGAAATTTCAAAAATTGCGCGCCCGCTACAAACTCTCGGGGGTGCCTGATCGCGGATCGTGGTCAATTAAAGGTATGGTGGAGGAGGGGAGGGAAGTGAAGGTGAGAGATGGATCTGAGAATCTTGTGGAAGGTTACTATCCCATTCATTTCTTTATTTTTCTTCCTCTATTTTTGCCAATAAATTAAGATTCTATTACATTTTTTGAAACATAAAAATCTGCACTAAATTTATGTGTATTCATTTCTAAATTGCGTTGTGAATGTAATTGACCTTTTTTTCGCCAATTTCTTTTCAGATACTCCTGAATAGGAATGAAAGGATTTCTTAAAGTCTTTTTAAATAATAACATTTACTTTCAAAAATGCGTGAGTAATGTAGATTATGGCAGAACACATCTTGATAGAGTTTCCAAATTTTCCATTCTTCGATTATATCATCAAAAATACTAATAAAGCGAGCTTTCTGTGTTACAGGGTGGGTCATATCCTAAAAATGATCTAATTTTCTTCATAGGTGGTTTAAATCAAGGTTCTTGGCATATTTATAGGTGCATTAGGAAATAAAATTTATCATGTTATAGTGATGATTTCTGTAATCATAGGTCGAAAAATAAGAAAAACGAGGACATTTTTTATTCTTAGATCGCTATTCAGTAATTTTTTCTCTCAGTTAGCTAGTTCTTAATTTCTCATAGTTTGTTCATTGCTTGAAAAATATGGATAATCTTATATGAATGAATATTAATTAGGGATCTATTCTTTATTTAATACTAATTATTGATTGCAGACAATTTTCTTATTGTTAGCTTCATTTTTACTATTTCTGACAGAAAAACAACTATTATACTATTCATTTCAAGTTATTACACAACATATAAAAAAAAATTCATGTTCACTGAATGAGACTAATACATACCTATATGTTGTTGCGGTCGCTTAATCTGAATCTGACATCAGATTTGGATTCAGTGGCCCCAAAAACATATAGATATGGTGGTCTACTTCAAATGCACATGCAACTTTTGTATGTGTACTGTGTTACAGTTATTATAATGTCTCTATTACCTATTAATTATTGACTATTGGCTATTGTTTATTAATTAAAAACTCTTATTATTTGTTGTCTATTGAAAATTAACTATTAATAGCAAACTTTGGAACACTGCAGTCCCGCAAGAAAAGTTCCCGTTATAAATGACAAGGTGGTGCAAGGGGACGAAAGAGTGACGCTGCTAGGTCAGCGGAGCAACTCCACAACAAAGGAACAGTGTATAAAAAAGCGGTCCTTGGCGGTTAATCTTGTCTTCAGCTTTAGTCATTTTCAGTCAGTGGCAAAAATGTCGCACGAGATTCGCTTCAGTTCGCTGTCAATCACTCAGTGTTTTGGTTATGCGTTGCGTAATTAGGTGTAACCAGGCATTACGAAAATGTCGAAGGAAACCCAGAAGAAGCGTTTATCTTGCAAAGTGACATATAAGCTTTTAGACGAAGTAAAATCAGATGCCTCAAAACAGTTTATTTTGCAGATTTTTTTTTGTCCGGGAAATTTACAAATCTTTAGAAGAAAAATCTGTCCAAGTTTGATTTTAACAGATTTTAAAATAATAAGTTGAATTTTTGTCTTTTTTAATAATGACACTATTCAATTTACAATGAGTAATTCGAAAATCTTCCAATAAAAAATTTCCAATTTAGATGATTAGTTGTAAGCTGGCATTTTTAATTTAAAGAACTTCATAATGCAGACTAAAAGACTTAAACAATTATAAATTAAAAGAATTTAAAGTGCAAAATTTTTTAAGTGTTCGGTTAAAAAAATTAATTTTTGTAATTTTCAATGTTTCCAGCTTAAAATTGCTGAGAATCATAAAATTAAAAAAATTTAAACTTCATTGATTTTTTCTTGAATTTAGAGCACTGAAAATGATAACGTGTATTGATATTTTTGGAATTGAATCTGAATCTTTGGAATCTATAATTTATAAAAGTTAACAATTCTAAATTTTCAGTTTATCTGCATTTTATTTAAACTTGTATAATTGGAAAGTGTTATTACCTTCTATTTTATGCGTGTAAATTATTGAACATTCGAACTCAAAGTTTTTTAATTCCAATATTTCAAGACGTCAATTTAAAAAGTTTAAAATTCAAGAGTTCCAATTTGAGTTCTTTCATTTTTAGTTTGTTTTTTATTACTTCAAATGAGAAAATATAAAGAAATAAAGACTTTTCCATTCTTGTATCATTCTGTTAGAATCTAAATTGATACCTTCAGATTTAGTGTGTTATTATTCCCAATTTACAAAAAAGTTGTTTTTATATCAATTTTCGATTATTGTGAAGGTTTCACCATTGATTGCAATTAATTGTTTATTAGTTTCAAATTACTAATGATTTAATTTAGTTTCTTATTGGTTACTACTGACAATTGTTTATTGGTAAACATCTCATTTTCTGATAAATCTGGTCTAATAATTTCTTTTGTGTTTGCAAATGACTGTTGAGTATTGACTATCGATTATTGGTCGTTCTTTATTATTTATTAACTTTTGAACATTGATAACAGATTTGTAATTTGTGCTCCTTAATCATTAATCATTATTATTTTGTAGATTGTACTTCATATTTAATTATGTTTGAAGTTTGATTGTTGTCACTAGTTACTGACTATTCGTTATTGCCTACTGATTATTGGTTATATATAATTACAACTAAAATAAATAATCAAATATAATGTACATTTTAAACTCAAAATTGGACTTAAAAATCGATTTTAAAATTGAATTGCTTTAAAATTTCTGTCGGATTTTTTTTAAAGGGTCTTTCTTCTTGACTGTTTCGGACATCTGAATGCAAAATCAAATATAACATACTGAGTGCAGAGACGCATGGGAATCATTCAAGGGCGCGTGATAAAATCTTAGTTTTCGCCTGTTTTAAAATTCAAAGCGTCCTGGAAGGCAGAAGATTCGAGATACGATAGGGTAAATGGTTTCTAGAATTTCTCCGCGTGTCATGGGTTATACAGACGATTCTCCATAGTAGCAATGGTCGAGGATAATTAGTCTTTTTCTTGGCGTGTCCTGTGACGACATGGTGTCCGAGGTACGGGATCACAAGTGTGTTGGAGGGACGCTTAATCAGAAGTGAAAGAGGTCGACGACTGGTTGGCTTTATTGTACGTTGATCGGTGAAACGACGAATTGCGACTTTGTGATCCCCGTTGCATCTTTGTTCGTATGCACAATGAATGGAGCTTGGTTAATTCGAAACGTTACACGTCTCGCCCCAATCCGTGCACCATCCCGGAGAATAAAACAATACTAGAGGAATCATGTGTGAACATTCTCAATTGAAAATTACCAACTTTCTTAATTCTAAACCTCAGTTCCTCTAAGTAAATTGATGAGCATAATTATTCTTTTTTCTATTCATTATTATTGTAGCTTGATGTTTGATCATTCTTCTTTGATATCTGACCATTAAAAATTGGCAATGACAATATGTAGTATAAGTATTGTATTATAAATATTTTACTAAAAATTGCCAATAGTCAATAATCGATATGCAATGGTCAATAATCAGCAACACAAAAATACAAAATTATGGATCAATTTAATCTCAAATAGCAAACAAAAAATAGTGACTATCATTACAACTGATGAATTTTGTATTTTTGCTTGAGGGTTGTAATAATTTGATCTTTATTTTTATGGTCTGCTAGGCTATGTCCGGAAACCTTTATAACGTCGGTTGGATGTTCCTCCATCCGCCCTTCTGTCATATATCACACCTAGCTCCTACAATACTAGTCCTAGAGGATTGAAATTTTGCGAGGATGTTGACCAGCCAAAGTATGCCAATGGAAAATATTTTCATCTGCTTATTTATTATAGTTTCTTTTTTATGAGTACTGAGAAACTAAGGAAAACGAAGAAATTTGAAAATTAGGCTGTGTTGGCCCCTATTCTGCAAGATTTTATCTTTAGCCCAATTTCCCTCGACGATGGCTCAAATTGAAGCTCGCAGCATGTCGAATTGCAATGAAGAATACAATTTGCTATGCTACATTTTCAATTTTTTTTATATTAGTTGTTAAAAAATAAGAGAAACAAGAAAAATTGGGTTTTCAGATTCCTAATGCTGTAACCCTTTCTTTTGCCTCTTTCTGGGAAAAGCTCAAAATGGACCCTTGAAAAATAAAGCCGAAAAACCCTGTTTTTTGGAATGTTTTGTCCTCTAACTATTGCAAACAATTTTGTAGGATAAAAGTGAATATATCGATGAATTCGAAAGATTTTAAGCTTTCAGAAATTCTTTTAAGATAATTTAGAGATATTTTTTGTTTGAGCTGTAAGAAAAAGCAGTGAGGGAGCTCGACATTTGCCGAAAATTTTGGACGACTATTGCCAATCCCAATCAGACTTTAACAACGGGCGTAGTACTGTGCTCGTACTTCGGATACAGGCGCGGTACTGGATGATAACGCTTTAGCAGTACTAAATTGCCAGCACTGGCTGAGTACTGCCTGGCAGTACTGGGCCCCTATGGACATGCCATTATTGGCTAACCAGTACTTGAACCGTACTGAAATCAGTACTGCGCCTATACTGGCGGAATATGGACACGGTATTAGCAATTAGTACTGCGCCCGTACTGGTAACATGCGGGCACGATACTAGTAATCGGTACTGCGCTTATAATGTCGGAATACCGGCACGGTACTGGCAATAAGTGATGATGGAATACGGGCGCAGTACTGGCAATCAGTACTTGGCCCGCAATGGCAGCTTAGGGATCTGATCAGTAGCAATCTTTTCTTCCTCGCTTCCAGTTTCCTCTGATTGTTTCAAAGAGCAAATGGAATCAGATTCCGAATTTTCCGAAATGCTGCATTCCGGGGTTCTATACGTGAAGAAAATGAGAAATTTAAAATGAGGAAAACTCACAATATTGTAGGTTAGATTTCTTTTATCACGTGCAGCAATAGTAATTTTTAAATTTCTGACGAAAATGAGTGCTAAATGAATCCTAAACTTACCATTACTGCGTTTTTTGTGAACGTTGCCACAATACGAATTGGTTATATATATATATATATATATAGAGGTAGTAAACATCGTTGTTATAAAGTGGAAAGGAATGTTATTTTGGGTCTTAATATCTAATACATGCAGTATACTTTTAAAACAGTTTGTTCATGCTAGACTGAAGTCCTATTTGAAAGTTTTTATTTCTCAGAGAATATTAAATATAACTACACATACACACACGCAGAATTATGTTAGTAATAGATTTTATGCTTTCACGATGATTCATTTTGATGAAAAGAGATATTTCGGGTTTCATTCGTGTAAAAAACTACGAATTGTTGGCCGACGTTTCGTGAACATTGCAGTTCACATCTTCAGGACTGACCTGAAACTGAGATATCAGGTCATGATGTTCTTAGGTATACTCTCTGCGATGCCTGTGATTGGCCAGAGCGCCCCACCGTGGGGACTGGTCGAACAACATTGGCCAATCAAGTCTTTTTTTTTAAATCCGGGAGAAACGGAAAGCCAAATCGGATTGGTGTTATAACCATTGTCCCTATTGATGTTATTAGGCTGTTTTAAGATATCGATTGCTTCTATATGTTTACTTGGAAATTTGTTGTGTTTTGCAATGACTGTTGTTTCATTAAATAAAATGTTATGTCCTGTTTCGACATGATGTTCAGCTAGTGCTGATTGCGTGAAATGTTTTAGCCTGACTTTACTTTCATGTTCCTTAATACGTTGACTCACCGCTCTCCCGGTTTCTCCAATATAGACTTTGCCACAAGAACAAGGGATTTTATATACTCCTGGATCACTGAGGGGTGCCTTTTTATCTTCAGGGTTATTTAGTAGTTGTCCTATTTTCGCAGGTGGTTTAAATTTGGTTTGGATGCTGTGTTTGTTGAAAATTCTTCCTATTTGTTCTGTGACACCTTGGATGTAGGGTAGAGTGGTGGTCATTTCTCTCTCTCTCTTTCTTTCGTAGGGTGTGTTGACTTGCTTTTTTGAGTGTGTTTTCTTATTGCTTTATCAATTTGTTTGTTTGTGTAATCGTTCTGTATTAGTATTTGTTTGATGTTTTGTAATTCCCTTTGTAAGTTATCTTTGTCTGTTATGGAGACAGCTCTGTATACAAGGGAGTTGATGACCGATTATTTTTGAAATGGGTGATGGTGGGAGGAGGCATGTAGGTATCTGTTTGTATGCGTGGGTTTTCTGTAAACTTCATGTCCTAATGTGGTATCAGATTTTTTATAAACTAATACGTCCAAGAAAGGCAATTTTCCGTTTTGTTCTATTTCCATGGTGAACTGGATATTAGGATGTAATTGGTTGATAAAATCGAAAAACTTATTTAGTTCATCTTGTCTGTCATTGGCTATTACAGGTGAGATTGGGGCTCACATTGCTGCCCCTGATGTTTGTTCGTAAAATTGGTTATTGAACGAGAAGTAAGTATTATTGAGACTATAGTTTTCGGTATTGAAAATCATCTTTTTGTTATCAAAAATTTTGATTTTATTATTCTGGGATCGGTTTTGATTCTTATTAATTCATTTTTGAGTTTATGAATGATTGATAAAAAGTTGACCATTTTAGACAATTAGATTTTCGAAAATAAACAAATTTCCAAACCGCCTGAAAAAAATATATTTTTTAAATTAACGGTAACTTAAGGGAGTATAAAAATATAAATCTAAGAGATAAAGGAATGTATTTGTGATGGATATAGATGATGCAGCTCGCTAAAGGTTGACATAACAAGCGACCATGATGAAGTAAAAAAATAAAAAACTTTATAAAACGTATATGCGTAAAAGATCAAAATATTTAGAAAAATGTTGAAAATGACTATTTTCACGATTTATTTGATTTTGTCCTCGACGTTTCAAAATATCCTCACATTTCACAGTAAATATTTTATAAAAAATATGACGCGAAAATAGTTATGATTATTTACTATTATTCGGAGTCAACGTTGATGAAACGATCTTCTTCTATACCCAAATCTTTGTATCGGTATAAAATAAAAAATTTGAGCCCGCATGTAGTTTTTGATAGAGGCGTGTCATTTTTCGTAGTTTTTTATTAGTAATCTTTAACTGACGTCAAATAAACATTTTTTACTTCACGAAGTTGTGCTTTGATATAATTATACATACGTTGCTGAAATAATTTTAGAACAAATTGATTTTTAGAGGAAAAGTGGAAAATGATTGAGACTTAAAGTGGTCAACTTTTTAACAATCACCTATATACATGTTACCGTTTTAACCCGAATGTAGTTAAAAAGCAAAATTATCACGATAATTTGTCAAAACTAGTTTTAAATAGTGAAAACGCCAAGTAACTAAGTCCTTTTCTAATAACCCGAAGATTTGTTTAATTCCATCTTATTTCGTGTTTTAACTGGAAATATCAGTTAAAACTAGATTCACTAAATTGTACTTTTGAAATAACTAGTGTTACCTGTATTATTCAGAGTGGTTCGAGCTGGGACCAAGCACTCTTCATTGACCAGTCTCTAGCTCGTATTTTTTTAAAGGGCGAGATGGAAAAGTAGTTCGAGCTGCAATAAATCACTCTTCTTTAACGAGTCACTGCAAATTCAGTATTTCAGGTTTTTATTGAATATTGTAGGTAAAACTAGTTATTTCAAAAGCACACTTGGGTGAACGTATTTTTAACTGATATTTTCAGTTAAAACAGGGAATCAGATGGAATTAAAAATTTCTTCGGGTTTTCAGATAAGCACTTGGTTACTCCGCGTTTTGACTATTTAAAACTAGTTTTGATAAATGCTTCTAGTATTTTCGTGTTTCAACTAGTTAGAACTATTTTTAACTGATTTCGGGTATAAACGGTGTTACATTAACTGAATATTTTTAATTCATTTTTTAATTGCTTACTGGTTACTAACTATTTCCTATTAACTCTCTTGATGATACTCAATCCTTTACTGATTGGATAATTCTGATGTTGACTGATAATGAATTGAATATTATGATGATTATTATTGATGTTGATTAATTATTGGCATATTCACAATTAATTATTGATACTCAATTAGTGTCGATCATTAAATATTCAGCGTTTTACTTTTATTTTGAAAGATATATTTGAGTCAATAAATTCAATTAAACCAATGGCATTAATAATATACATCAACACAGTTTATTTAAAAAAAAACGTAAATCTAATTCTAGAAAAATCAGGTTTATTATACTTGCAGAAAGAGTAAAAGCCTCACAATTCAGTTGAAAACCACTAAAACTTCTAAATGTTAAATCGAGTGGTGTCACATTTAGATAAATGTAATTTAGCATGGAATCATTGCAAAAAAGTTTTTCGCAAGTTTCTATTCAGTTGCGAATAATAATTCGCAGCGATTTACACAAATATCTAGTTTTTTAATCATCTATATGTAACACTTAGAGACTACTTTATATTTTCCTTTACTTTCAGAACATGTTACAATATTAAGTTTCAAGTAGGTAGATCCATAAATGTTTAAGTAAACTTATATTTATGCATTATTTTATGAAACGCTTGCTTAGATTTAGTAGGTTGTCCCATTACGGAACAAGTTGGACTCGAAACGCAGATGTTCCAATCTCTAGAAGTCGACTCGAAAACATTCCTGATTCGTTAAACATAATTATAATGTAATTATCAACAACATTCTTGACAAGACTAATTAATTAAATTCAGTTTTTTTGAATAATTTTCAGTTTTCAGATTAATTCAGAATTCTCGTATTATTTATGTAAATAACACGTTCGTTCCGCAACACTGCTCCGACCCAGGTTACTGATCAATCTCTCTAGCAATCACCCCAAGCGAAGAACCTCACTAAGTCGTTATGTAAGGTTCTCCACTTGAGTCCATTAGTGACCAAAGTCTTTTGTTTCAGGCGTCATTCACTCTGCTGAAACTCTTTTTATTAACTATTTGCCGCCATACTTTCCTGTCCTGGCATACTTCTCTAGCTTCTTTTATGTCCATGCATTTTTTCATGGAAGTTCTCGTGTTTCTGTGACTTCTTATGTCTCTTCTAACTAGGGTATCATTCACACATTCTAACCATTCTTTCCGCGGTCTAGCTCTGGGCACGCTGCCATTTACTTTACCTTGAAACACTTGTTTCGTTAGTCGTTCATTTGGCATTCTCTCAACATGTCCGAACCATCTTAACCGATTTTTTTCCATGTGGCTACTAGCGTCTCTTCTGCACCACATTCTTTTAGTATTATCTCGTTACTTACTTTGTCCATCAGAGTTTTCCCGCATATTATGCGCATGAATCTCATGTCAATTGCGTTAATTTTACTCTTATCTTTTTCTTGATAAGTCCATGTCTCGCTACCGTGTAGTACAAACGGTACAAATATAGAATAATGTATTGCCATTTTAGCTTTATTTGATATATTTTTACTTCTGATAAGGGGACCTGTTCTACCAATTACCGTCTTACCTTCGTTTATACGTCTATCTAATTCCACATCTATCTTCCCGTCCCTAGTAAATAAGCTACAAAGGTATATGAACTTATCAACTTGTTCAATTCTCTCTTCATTTAATAATTTTTGGAATCAAATCTCAACAATATGGCAAAAAAATGGGAATTTTTATTTACAATGTTGCCGTAACGCATATTAACATTGTAATATAGCATCCTGATAGTCAAACCTTTAAATATATGTAAATTATTCAATTTTATTGTTTAAAGTGGAAATGTCATTAAGACAAGTACTGACTGAAATATGTTGCATTGCGATTTCTCTCATGGCTCATCCTGTCCGCTCTCGGAGCGGACCCAAGTACACAATTTTTTGTTAAATCTTTAAAAATATCTTAATGCAATTTATCGAAAAGAAGAAAATTATTTTCATGACCGCCAAAAGCGATAACTTTAAACTAACTTTCATTTGATTCTCATAAAACATTGGTTAAAGAATAAAAAATTAAAATACAAAAAATTGGTCCATTGTACCCGCCGTTCCCCTACTTACAATTATCATCGTTATGTTATTAATAGAAGTTCTTGAACCAAATCTCGAGTTAAATCTAATAATGCCTATGAAATAAAACAAGTTCATTCGAATATGTTTACTAAAAATTAAAATCACGATTTAAAAATATTTATTTTAGTCTAATTGAGTTGTCTAAACAAAATTTGACGAGAATCCGTCGACGATAGAGTTCCCCCACGTATGTAATTATCGCTTTTATCATATTACGGTTCTTCCTTGCACGGACCTATAAAGGCAGAGCCATACAAACTATTTCAATAAACGAAGAAAGAAACGAAGGAATAAATACGTATGCAAAGGAACTCACTCTTGGCAATTACGTCACTTCCGTTTCCTGGTATATGTATATGCGTCAAGACACACTGTCACTCATTTTAATTGGTCGCTATTCTGCAGAAATTAAATTGATGCAGATTAAAAGAAACAGACGTTGAAGTATTAAGAATTGTTTATATAAGCTGAGTATTCGATAAGTCAGGCATCAGTTTACATTTGCATTCCTAAATTTAATCTCTTTCGACAGGAAACGAAAATCTGAAATGCAATACATACTTTACCTATATCATTTTTCTGTTTTAATTCTAATATTACATTTACATATGAGCTGGAAACATCTTTCCTTTGTGAATTATTCCTTTGCCAAGTTTTAAATTATTTTGTATTAACAGTGAACAAAAGTTGTACAATTTTTTAAATTGTGTATTATGACCACCCAAGTGACTGTATTAATTTTTTTGCGCTTTTAGTTAAAATTTGATAATTTTTTTTTACATATGACGAATTGAAAGCTTAGTGATTTAATTTTGATTAGTTTGGTTGAAAAGTCTCGTCATTTAGATTTAAATGCTTGAAGGCTTGAAGAGTGATTATGACGTCAAGCAAATTATGTTCGAATTGCCTGGAGCGGTCACGGGGTCGACGATTGATTGACTAAGTTCGAACCTTACAACCGGTTGAGATGGATTTATTTCACAGTGAATCAGTACTAAGTAATATTACAAGTTCCTTCAAGAGGTGTTGAAATACTTGTTAGTAACCTATTGTTTGCAAACTTGCTCCATCTGTATAAAATTTTTCAAAAGTAAACCTACTTTCTGAGTACATAAGAAAAAGTTTGAATCCATTTAATTAATTTAATTTTTGCTAAATTCCGTTCAATTAATTATAGAGTTATCTCCCAAAAATGAATCCACCAAAATCTTCATTAGTTAAAAATAATTAATTGATAATTATTTTAATGATTTAATAACATTTTTTTCAAACAATTTTATCAGCTGCTACTACTAACAATTAGTTTAATTTGTCCTCCAATTCCCCATATACATTTGTTCAATAAGTTTCCAAGGACTAACGTTATAAACAAATATTTTAAAGTGACCAGAGAACCGAGGAGATTCCACAGAAAAAGCTGGGGGGTTCACTAAAGTTGGGGCTGGAATAAGAGTTGGTATCTTTTAGAACTTGAATTACAATGGAACCCTGTGAAGACCCAAAAGGGTTCCTCTGGAGACTAGATAACATTTTGAAGTGGACAAAGAGAAACATAAGTTCGTTGGAAAACGTCTCTCTCAGAATTGGGTTTCTTTGGAGATCGAATTGGAGTTCCTCAGAAACCAAAAAATGTTACTAATACTTCTGATAGAAGCCTTAGTTTTTTGTGAGCGTTACACACGATGCACTAAATTTTATATACCTTACTCGATCTGGAGCCTCATTTTGATTTCATTTTATACCGTTCAATTCCGTAGAATTTCCATTCATTTAGTTAAAATGCCTTAAATTTGTATAAATTCGCTTGGATTTAATTTAAGTGAATTTAATTCTACTCCTAATTTAGATTGAATTTTGTTAAATATATGTAAATTCTAATAAATACAATGAATGCGTTTAAATAATTTGCGTTTAAAGATAATTGCATCAATTACGTAGAATACCGTTAAATTCAGTAAAGTTATTATTAGTTCAGTTACATTTGGTCACATTTCGATAAAATATTGTGAATTTATTCCAAGTGAATTGAATTCTTCTCCGAATTTTCCAGAATATAGATTTTAATTCACTGAAATCGCTTTAAATTCCCCTGGATTCGTTAGAATCTCCGTTTGAATTTCCCAGAATTTAGATTCACTATCTTTTTCTTGCATTCAATTTGTTTTTAGATTCAATAAGTTAACTTGAATTCCTTATAATTCCATTATGTTATTGAGATTTTCTATCAATTCTGCTTAATTCCTTTCGATTTATTTGAATTCCCTTCAATCAATTGGATTGCATTAAATACTTTTACATTCCCATTAATTCAGTTTAATATATTTAATTCGGATCATTTCATTGCATACCATTCAAATTAATTGAACTCTCATCGGACTTTCGAAAAATTCAGAAAGAATTCCATTAAATATCCTTGAATTCCCTTGAATGTCTTTTCTACCACGTGAATATTGAATTCCTGTCCTGCAAACATTGAATTTCCCGCGTAAGGACGTGTGTGACCATACGAGTGATGTAAGATATTTTATTCGATATCACCACATGTTATGACCCTATAGAGCTCCCTGAAAAGTGAGCGCCCGAAAGCCCTTTACCGAAGTAATGCGAGAGCGTTCTATGAAGTTTTTTTTTTGATAATGATGATGATCACTGACCGAATATTTTTCATTTTTTTTTCTCCAATTATCATATTTTTCGAAGGCTATCTCATATTTCATCTTATATTTTTAGGGTTCTAAATCTTCCTTTGTTTTTTTCCCTTCGTCATTTATGTTAAGGGGAGGGATTTTGCTTGGTTTTTCCATGGTTTTCAGTGTACGCAAATTTACAATTATAATACTTTGAGCCTTAATTGCTGATCATTATTATAATTATTATTGTAATTGAAGGTTTGACGGATTCTATTGTTGTTGATATGGTTTTAGATGAAAATATGCGATTGATGTGGGTCGTTTCTGTTTGAGCTGTGTTTGGTAATCTGGTATGGGACGAAATTTGGCTATAGTTCGTTCCGAGGTAAAGTTTTATATAAATCTGTGTTTAAAGTAAATTAATGCAATACATTGTGCGTTATTCAATGGCCATTTGTAAAACTAATTAACTGAATGCGCGGTGGCGTTTGGAACCAATTAACTGCCGCTATATGGATAGTATGGTAAAGGGCTATCTTAACGCTCACTTTTCTGGGGGCGTAATAGTTTCATAACATGTTGGTTTCGAATAATTACTACTTAATTTCTTTAAATTCCCTTCAGTTAATTCGTGTTCACTTCAATTTCGTTTAATAACACTGAATTCTTTTAAATTTGATTAAATTAACATTCTATAGATACTGTACGAAATTTAGATACGGATATTATGTTACTCCGGTCCATTATTTTGCAGCAATTATAAGTGACGTGCAGGACTGAAACGAAAGATCTAGGATACTAATGGGCCTGCGTGAAGAGCTTTGCATAATGACTCTATGAAGCTCTTCACATGTGGTGCTTGCTACAGAAATTGATCAGCGATCTAGTTCAGAGTAGTGGTGTGGAACGTATATGTTATTTTAATAACCAACACGGGAATTGTAGTTTAATCTAAAAATCTACAACCTTTCACCCTCTTATACCGCCTCTTCCAAGTTTCTCCCTTAACTTGGGTTAATTCATTTCTCGTACACTCTTGAAATATTCCCATATCATTCCCCGGATATTCTTGATATTCTATATATTCTAGATATTCCAGAGTATTCCACAGTAGTCCCAAATACTCTTAAGTACTCCAAAATACTTTCAAATATTTAGACATATTTGAAGCTACTGCATCGCCAGTTACCATGCTTTCCTTCACAGGAACAACTGGGGGTTCACTGGGAGCTGCAGCTTAAATAAAAGTCGGTATCCTTTAAAACTTGACCTGCAATAAAAACCATTCGAGGCCCTAAATAGTTTCTTTAAAAGCCTTGAACACAACAACAAGAAGGCGCATTGACGATTAAACCGCTTGCAAAGTGGGCTTGATAAGTTAGGATCGATTTACAGTTATCGGCGAATGACTAATAAAGACGAAAAGTTTCATGATAATAAGCGTTACACATAGAAGAATAAGAAATTTGAATTCCTATGAATACGCGATTTTTCCTCTCACTAAAAATCTCCCGACGGGAAAATAAAAATCCTGTTCCTATCAATCGACTTAGTAAAATTTAACGGAAGCATTTATAAAACCTATTTTTTATTATTAAATCATTTTATATCTTGTACAATTGGAAAATATTTAAAATTATATTCATTTATATTTCAATAATTATTGAAAAGCGTTAATAAATGCATTAATCCCTGCTAATATAAAGGAGAGTGCATTAAAGATTAAATCTATTCAAATGTTTCAATATAAATAATTTTAAGTCTAGCGAGGTAGACTTCAATTTATTAGAATTAAAATTTCAAAACGTATATTGCAGATGAAGGAATTAAAACAATATATTACACATATTTGGTGAACTGATTAGAAGGAATTAAATAAACTCAAAATATGACCACTTTTATAGAATACAAAACATCTCTGTTAAGTGTGCCTACCGGTGCAATTGCTAGGAAGTAATTATATTGAAAACACATTCTCTTTTGGGTAATAGGAAAGTATGCGGTAGTCGCTATGGAAATAGAAATTAATTAGTTTTGGAGATATTCTAATCTTATGATGGCATTTTGGACAGACGGAAAAATCGCACATTCAAAAGAATAGAATAATCTTCACTTTTATGCTGAAAGCTGAAAATATTATTTTTTCGCTATTCAACGCTTATTACCGGATTCTTGCATATGAATACCCCTATATGTTTAAAAGTTTGCTACATAACCAGCCAATCAGATTTATCAAGTTGTTCTCAGGAAAAACTGGGATTCTCATCAAAACCAATTCTTGGTTCCAAAGGAGCTGCAACAAAAAGGAACCCCACTTGTTGAAAAGGAACCCAAAACGATGAATTCACAGTAAAAACGTAAGGATTTATTTTATTGCAGGTAAAATTAGAATGGCACTTAATTTACCGTAGATGTGATCTTCGAAAAAACATCACTAAAATTCTGGTCAATTGTTTTAAAAAACGTACTTCAGAAGCCAAAATGGAGAAAAAATATTTTAACAGAAACTTTGCATATTTTTAACTACTAAAAAAACGCTTGAAAATATTGCAAAATTTCTGAATTGTGTAGAACTCTTCAAGGAGAAGACAGAAAATACTAAGAATAAAATTTGTTGCAGGAAATTTTTTAGAGCGATAAAGTTTTGTTTAGCCAACTTACCGTCTTTCAAAAAACATGTGTTTGTCATGGACAAACAAAAGAAAGTTTAACCGATATTTGTGTAAAGTGTATCCTGTGAAGTTAATTTTTGTTGCAGAGAATCTTCGTCTGAAATCGATGTAAAGTTAATCTTCTGTTTTTACATTCTCATCATTTATGATTGAGAAAGTATTAGAATTGTCGGAAATTTCACATCACACTTTTTCAACGAATCTCCACGTTTCGAGACCCCCTGAATCCGAAAATCAGGTTTTCACGATGGCGTCTGTCTGTCCGCCCGACCGCCGTCCGCAAACACAATAACTCTCGAAAAAATGAACGAATAAAATTCATCTTTAGCATAATTTTTTTAAGGTCCTAAAAGAAAGAGCGAGTTCGTGAACCAGCCATTTTTGATAAACATTCAAAAAGTGAGCGCATTTTGAAAATTTTTGAGACCACTTTTTTCTGAATTTGAAAATTCTATGTACGGATATTTATAGTATTTAAAAAAACAAACAATTTATCCTAATGACTTTTTTTAATAAAAAGAAAATTCTCAGAGTTATAGCGTTTTCAAAATTTTTTTAATCAACCGAAAATCAAAATTTGAATTCCAAAAACGCACGATATGAAAAAAAGTCAAGAGAAGAAAAACATTTCTTTTTGAAATCCTTACAAGATTATCATAACCAATTTTTGGATACGAAAAAAGATGAATTTACAAAAATGGTTATCCCAAAAAAGATCTACAACTTCGTTAAGAATCACTTCTTGATAGGACGCGTATTTCTTGTTTTATTCGGGAAAAATAACGTTAAAAAAATAAAATAAAAAAAATGTGTGAAAAAACGACGAAAGTTACGAGAAAAAAAATTCCAACAAAACCTGTTTACAAATGTCTGTCGGAAATCGAGCGCGCAGCGCGAGTGTCACGATGAGAATGTGTACCTCAAAGCCTACAGAGCTTTGAGAAGCTTAATCTTTCACTATACATAATCAAGTAGACAATTCAGAATATGAAGACGCATATAAATCCTGCCATCTAAAAGAGATCTTTTTGATAAAGTTTTTTCCAAGCATTCCAAATGCAAAGAATAAATATCCGAGCGCGAAGCGCGAGATTTAAACGTCGCACGCCCTAGGCGCGCTCAAACTTGCGAGCGAAGCGATCTAGTCTCTTTGAATAGTGTCACTCGAATACATGTATGAGAAATAATACAATCAATAAATAAAAAATCAATGACCGAATTAATGCTTTATAGTACATATAATAACACTGGCACACAAAAAAGTGGTCTGCCCGACAGACTACACTAGCATATCTATATGTTTTTAGGGTCGCTGAATTCGAATCCGGTGTCCAAATAACTAATTTGGCTCGTATTTTTCTGAAATACGAAAAAATAGACGTAAAATCGACAAAAACAGCGATTTTTCATGTATACTTTTGCAACAGAAAAATTGTTCATGCCCGGTGGTCTAAATCAGCATATTATTATGTTTCTAGGGTCGCTGAATCCGAATCCGGGGTCAAAATAACCCAGTTCGCTCATATTTGATCGGAAAATGCAAAAATAGAGGTAAAATCGGCGAAAACAGCGATTTTTCGTGCATATTTTTGAAAAAAAATCTTTATCCTCGGTGGACTTATCCAGCATATCCTTATGTTTTTGGGGTCACTGATCCTGAATCCGGGGTTCAAATAACCCAGTTGACTCGTATTTTATTGAAAAACGCAAAATTAGACATAAGATCGACGAAAACCTTTTAACTTTTACCTTCCTCGACTGAGATTGTCGTTCACTGTAGAGTCCCTTTGCCTCTTACGTTTTGGGGGTTTTAATTTGCGGTATTCTCCTTGCATGGCAATAGTAGCATTTTTTCTAAATATGTTTTATTTACTTTTAGCGTTACCCAGGAACAACGACGTGGACGTAGCAAATTCTGTTCGCAAAGTCTGTCGGGCAGACCACTTTTTTGTGTGCCAGTGTTATTATATGTACTATAAAGCATTAAATTGAGTACCGTGATTCCCCTTGCCTATCGAGCTTATAGGGTTCTTTTATTTTTTATTTTTCCTTATATCGCTTTTATCGAACCCTTTTGTCCTCAAAAGACCTACGTAGTGGGTTTCGCTTCCGTTTGGTACCTTGATAGACTTGATCTCGTTTTAAACTCCAACAGTAGTCAGCCATCATGATGATATCCCAACATCCCTGATATCGCCGCTCCATCTCTTTTATATCCTGGTGGAAACGTTCGCCTTGCCTTATGAATTTGAAGCTACATTTTCTTCATTCGCACATAAATAAGTTTCCAGACAACCTGGGAGACTTTAGTGAAGAGCAAGGCGAACGTTTTCACCAGGATATAAAAGAGATGGAGAGGCGATATCAGGGATGATGGGATATCAACATGATGGCTGACTACTGTTGGAGTTTAAAACGAGATCAAGTCACGGTAATAAAGCACCCCAAAGGGAACAAAATTTACTAGGTCCACGTCGTTGTTCCTGGGTAACGCTAAAAGTAAATAAAACATATTTACAAAAAATGCTACTATTGTCATGCAAGGAGAATACCGCAAATTAAAACCCCCGAAACGTAAAAGCCAAAGGGAATCTACAGTGAACGACAATCCCAGTCGAGGAAGGTAAAAGTTAAAAGGTTTTCGTCGATCTTATGTCTAATTTTGCGTTTTTCAATAAAATACGAGTCAACCGGGTTATTTGAACCCCGGATTCAGAATCAGTGACCCCAAAACATAAGGATATGCTGGATAAGTCCACCTGGGATAAAGATATAGGTTTCTTGCAAAAATATGCACGAGAAACCGCTGTTTTCGTCGATTTTACCTCTATTTTTGCATTTTTCGATCAAATATGAGCCAACTGGGTTATTTTGACCTGGATTCGGATTCAGCGACCCCCAAAACATAAGGATATGCTGATTTAGACCACCGGACATGAACAATTTTTTTGTTGCAAAAGTATACAAGAAAAATCGCTGTACTCGCCGATTTTACGTCTATTTGTGCGATTTTGAAAAATCTATGAGCCAAATTAGTTATCTCGGCCTCAGATTCGAATTCAGCGACTCCAAAAACATATAGATATGTTAGTGTAGTCTATCGGACAGAGCACTTTTTGTGTGTCGGTGTAATCAATGAAATACTTACTGAACTAATACATGTAAAAAAACGACTCGTTTTTGTCGAGTTAAGACCGTGGAAAAATCATCTAAATGTATATATTTTGTGCAGGTGGAAAAAAAAGAAAACTGACGAGCGGCACTATTCACGGAGAGCGGACGCGAATTCAATGGCGCTCCCACATGCCAATAGTGGGGGAAGCTGAGTTCCATAAAAAATGCTCCCCAAACAGTACGTATCCACCATTCAAAGAGCGGACTGTAATAAGTCATTTAGTGAATTTTTATGATTTTTGAAATTTTTTTTGGATTTGAAAATTTAAGACAAATTTCACAAGAATCAAAAGAAGGAAGTTAATAATAATTATTTTTGTTAAAAATGTCAGATTTCCGAAAAAAATGTAAAAAAATTTTGCGCCACATTCTTAAACTTTTTGTAGGTCCTAAACATAAAATATATCAGATTTCATACATCCGCAAACATTTGAGCCGAATTGGAATAATTTCCGGTGTATACCGATGCTACTAATGATCTCAATAGTAGAGGTATTTAAGAGAACGTTTGAATAATTAATGTCTTAAACATATAGATTGAATGTAAGGTTTCGTTTGAATTTTTTTATGTTTAACATATTCAAAAAGGGTATAAGTGCTGCAGACAGATTGAAAAAAAATATTCTGTGATTTGCTTTGAAATATATATGTATTTATGTATTTTGAAATATTCTGAAGTATTGCGAAATATCGGCAAATATAATCTTATGTATTCTTAAATATTCCCACATATTCCAAGTAGTCCTTGTTTTGACAGATATTCTCATCTCTGCTGATATACACTGGAACCGCAGTTATATCCGCCGTCCTAGAACGTAAACATTCACTATCCTTCCGGAAGGGGATCCCACCAATGCTGCTCAGCGAAGGAGAAATGGCTGTGCTGTGCTCTCATTGGCTTGATTGTCACGTGGTACTACGAGGTGGTGGGTGACAAGCGGATATAAATGAGAGTTATGCAGGGATTTAAGCGCCAAAGGTTATAAGTGCGAGAAAATATAACCGCGGTTCCAGTGTAGTTTCAAGTATTCCAATGTATATTTTAAAAATATCGTTTGTAGTCAAGAAATATTAATTTTCTAATTATTTTACATAAATAAAGATAAATAAAAAATGCATTACTTTTCATTGAAAATTTGAAAATATCGAAATAAAGCTTTGAATCTATATTTCTGAAAAGTCCGATAATGATATCACCAATTATAGAGAAGGATCTGTGAATGGAATGAAAAGACCTGAAATTGGAGTTTGAAGGATCTGTTGAGTTTTTTTCCTTGTGCTAGATTCGTGTTCCCGAATCTCGAGACAGAAATTATGTTAATCCATGGAATAGGATTGGGCCGTGGTGCCATGGTAGTTCGTGTATTATGAAGCAGGGGTGATACGGTAAGGAGGGTGCGGAGACGGGGGGAAGAATTCACCATCAGTCCAAGTCAGGAATTATAACGGAGCGATTCATCACGAGCGTCCACCGATCCGTCATGCCGATCCACGTGTGCAAGCTGTTTTTGAATACTCTGTAACCTGGCATATCTATCGAGGTACCATAATAATATAACCCTTGCCCGCGCCGCTCCTCAAGGCTTTCCACGGACTCACGGCCTTGAGAATTCTCAAAGCCTGACTCTTTAGCTTCTCTTCGCGATAATCTTTCATCGCGGAGACTTTTAAATGGTTTCCTCGCGTGGGGTCACTCCCAGGTACCCCACAGTGCTACATTAACGCCATTTTTCGCTCGACGCGCAAATAGAACCACCAAGGTTTTCCTCCCTCCTGAGGCATTCTTGATCTTTCTGAGATATATGCATTTTTATGGCCTTGAATACATTGTTTTATATTCAAAGAAAAAGTTACATACGGTGAAATCTTTCCATATGTGAGCCCATAGACAGCCGTGAAATGTTGCCAAATTAGGCAGGTGGCCAACTTACTGTATTATATGTAATTTGGAACACATGTTTTGTTCATAATACTAGTATGTAACTGACTACTTGTGAAGGACCTAAGAACCTAAGAAGGGTGGTAAGTATATGTAAGCGATTGGGCGCAATAATTAAATATTTCTACATAAAGCAGGCTGTTGATTTCCGTAAATAATTTTCTACTGAAAAATGAACTTTTCGGCGACTAGAATTGAATCTTCACACTTCACTGTTTTATGTTATCCCGCACCAACTTATAATTAGCCGGCAATGTCAGAGTAGGGAATTATATTTCATGCAGAAATTTAGGATGGGCTCTAGTGGGGGCCTGGCCAGTTTACCATATCTCTAGTCGGGCACTAGTGGGGAAAACTAGTAGGAGCCCCGCCTGGAACGTAACTCTGAGGTCACGGGGGCCCTACTATATCTTCTAGTAGGGTTCTAGTGGGGTCAGCCCGCCTACAATTCAACTGAAGAGAAGAGCCCCTGCGGGACTCCTACAGGATACTGTCACGCTACTGGCAGTAAGTACTTTTATCCTTTCATCTTCATACGACTGTATATGATTCGAATATCATTTATATTTTCAAAAATTGAAATTTCATTTAAACATTTTGGGTCATTTTAACACTCACTACTACTATACTCTAACGATATGACAAAAAAGGTACTAAAAAAATTAATATTAATTAATTGTTGGTATTTTTACTTTAAATATAAATGGTCCTGTTTATAGTGAATACATATATTTCATTCTTGAACATTATATTACAAATAAAATTTCTAGCGTTACGGGGTATTGAACCTACATATCTACACTGTTAGAAATATATGGTTGAATTTTCAACCACATGTGGTTGAAGTTTATGCAGATCTTACATAAAACCTATTAAGATTCCCTTAAAATACTGTGCTTTGCAATTCACTAAATCTACCAAAATAATTCTGACAATGAATCATGTATTACTTCGTACGTTTGTGTCGTGAGATCCATGAGATTAATAAAGTGAATATATAATATTTAAAAAAATAAGCAGCTTTAAAGGAGAAAAACATAAAGTGCATTGGAATTATATTACCATTATGAATTTCGCGTCCGCTTATAGACCAGATTTTCGATACTCGTTTTTGTAATCATAACCTAAAAAAGCATACAGCAATGCCGATAGTATGACTGAAATTTTCTCGTTGGAATAATATTATTCCTACGCACCTTTTTTCCTTTAAAGCTGCTTATTTTACTAAATATTATATGTATGCCGTTTGTGATTTTTGTGGATCTCACGACACGAAAAAAGATTCGTGAGACTTTGTCACAATGGGGTCTGGCTTCGCAAGAAGTATAATGGAGCATTGGTGCATGCGCATCCTCATTAATTTCAACTACATTTGATTGCATTTCATTTAAATTCCGTAAATAAACCAACCGCGCTAAACCGACAAGTTGAAGCTCGATGAAAAAGCCATCCTCATAACCTACACCTTAAAAAAGCTGAAGCACCAAATTTTAAACTATCTTTTTCTAAATTAATATTTATTAATATGCGAAATTATTTAAATGTAAAATATACAAAATAACATAAATAGCAATGAAATAATTTGTAAGTAAATAAATGTAATCGACTGAAATTTTTCTTTGTATAATATTTCGTTTTTTCCCCATTGTAGACTACTTTAAAACTATTTACAGCGACAGAAAATATTCATTAGTGCCCTAAGTCAAGTATTCGAGAATAACGAGTTTAAATACTCATAAAAACATTATTTTAGCATAATAAAACCTTCAAAAGCCTCAAAATTATATTTGAGAGAATATAAGATTTTAGGAGTTCTCTGGTCGGGGCCCAATTAGACACAGATAGATTTGCTATACCTATATGAAGCGTGGAATTCTTCACTAGAACCTGGCAGGGCACCCATTAGTTTTTTCTAGACTAGATATTCCGATAGAGGTCCAAGCAGTTTTTCCTAGACTAGATATTCTGTCAGGGGCCCCACCAGAACCCAACTTCAAATAGGGAAAGATAAGGAAATTTCTGCACTGGTTACTGATACTGATCGTTGACGTTAGAGTGCACCGGAAAAATGGTTTAGCTGTCGCAGCTAAACGCTTAGCTGGATTTCATCTTCCAAGAAAATATAGCTGTGTCACCTAAATTTCTAGCAGTTTTAGCTAAATTTGCCATCTAGAAATTATCTAGCTACTTTTTTTAGATTATTTCTAGATGGAAAACTTTGCTAAAACGACTAGAAATTTAGATAACACACCTATATTTTCTTCAAAGGCGAAATCCAGCTAAACGTTTAAGTGAGACAGCTAAACCATTTTTCCCATTCTTCACAAATTTAAAATAAGTTTATCAGTCATTTTTGATGGTAAATAATAACACATTATACCTTCTTCCTGCTAACAAGAAATAAAATTGGATTTCAAGTCGAAAAGTTCAATTAAGCAAATTAATAACGGACCTAACCTACAGTTAACTGCCCTCGCCTTAAATTTGGACTATTTAAAGCGAAATTAGAACAAGTTTTACCCTTACATTGCACTTTCATAATAAATAACAATTCAGTCAACGAATTCCAGATTATTAATTTAATTGAGAATATTTGACAAGATTTAAAGAAATTAAAGCATGTTGAGTTTTCACGTACATTGCTATACTGACCAGTATAATAAATTTTATACATATGTATATTAAATTCACTAAACCAATGTATGCTACATTTCAGTAGCTGTAGTGTATATTTGCTTCACACGCATGTATTTTAAACCTCGTACAGATTTTTCTAACAGTGTGGCTTATTGAGTCGATGTGGAATAAGATAAAAGAGACAACTGGAGAGGCTTAAGGTATTTGATCTCTAATCGCCGAACTATATCTGTATACACTAAAAAAAATCGCCGAACTATGTCTGTCTACACCGGAATAAATGGTTAAGCTGTCCCAGTTAAACGTTTAGCTGGCTACATATTTAGCTATTTCAGCTCAATTTTGCCATCTGAAAATTATCTAGATGCATTAGCTAGATGATTTCTAAAAGGAAAAGTTTAGCTAAAACGGGTGGCACAGTTAGAAGCACAGATAATATTTTCTTAGAAGATGAAATCCAAGTAAACGTCTAGCTGGGACAGCTAAACCAATTTTTCAGTATAACATAAAATATGTAACCTCAAGGTCTGCGTGAATTTCTGTGGACAATTACCGCATGATGGAACGTTTAAAAATATTGTAAAAGGGCGGTTGTGATAGGTAGGTGGCCAACTTATCGAAGAATCATCCTATTAAAATCAGTGCGAGATTTTCGGTTTCTAAAAACCAGTGCAACTTAGAAAGGTGACCAGGTCACAAAGGTGGCCAACTTCACAGGATTTACTGTATTAAAAAAAATCAAAGAACAAATTCTATTTCGAGTTGATAAGTATCTCAAATAGCTCTGAATCATGTGATGATTACCCCAAAGTGAGGATAACTTCATTTTTTTATCTACTCTTTATTTACATAAAGTTTAAAGGTGAGGGCTCATTTTTAACTACAACTTAGTCTCTTCCACTATCTTTCAATCTTAGATCAAATTCTCCGAAACACTAGTAATTTTTACACATAAAATTTTATTTGTTTATTTTCTCGGGAGTGTCAGAAAATGTCAGGGAAAACCTAAAAGAGTCCGAGCAGTTTCGATATACTGAACTTGAAGTAATTGCATTATTCTATTAAAAATTCAAAAATTTTGTTAAAAAGTAATTCCTTTAATTGAAAATTCAACTGTTTTGTTAAAAAGCCGTATTTACGGCGTGAAAATTCTATTAATTTTGTGCAAAAATTCAACTATTTGGTTGAAAATCAACTTTTTGGTTATAAATTAATTTTTTTAATTCGAATTTTTTGTAGAAAATTTATCTTTCGGGCATGAACATCTGTTGTTGTCGAAGACAATTTAACTCTAAAGATTAAGATGAATTTTTCAAATTAAAAATGTGACTGTTCCCATTTTTCTTCATTTTCATATTTTTTTATTGGAAAACCTATTTAATATGTAGAAACTCATATTTTATGTGTTTCACATTTAATTGTTTTGGTAGATAATTCATATTTTGGATTGTTAATTCAACTTTTTTGGGGAAAACTTGTTTGTAGGTGGAAACTTCAATTAATTTGATGGAAAATTCCTTTTTTTCCTGCAAATTATCTTTTTCAACTGAAAATTTAAATATTCCATTTTTGTTAAAAACTGTCTTTTTGTATATATATATATATAAATTAATATT
>NC_046666.1:77100708-77106002 GCF_010883055.1 Belonocnema kinseyi | reverse complement strand
ATAATATTAAATAAATATATATATATATAACTTTTGCAACTGGATTTATAAAATTATGCATGATTAAGTATGAAGCTTGTTTCCATACCTACAAGAAAAACTTATAATGGTAATGGGCAATGAAAAATTGCGCAGGAAAAGTCAGGGAATTTAGAAATTGGGATTTTATAGCATCCCTGTGTTATCTTTTCTCACTAAAGAATACAAAATGAAAGAGTTGATGAAAAACATTATGAGTTACATAAAACCAATTCTCGGTAATCGTTATTAACGTTTTTATCTCAAATAAATTATAGAATATCATTAAATATTCTAACATAAAAATGGGAGAAAGATTCTAATTAAGATATGGTAGACATTAATCGAAAAAATCTCATGTAGCAGAAATAGAAAACAAGTTCAAATCATATTGTGTCACAACCATATTGTGTATTACAACTTTTATTTTTCATCATGAATATAATTTTTGTACAAACATCTGCAAATTTTTTGCATAGTTAATTCTTCTGAAAGTGAAATTACATTCTTCAATTATGGTTGTGATTTGATTAATACAAATTGGACGATTGACGACTATATCAAGTAATCTGTGCCTGCTTAAAGTCGTCTCGAGACCCATTTTTTTAGGTGGATGATAATAATCAGGACTAAGGAGGCTCTAATGATTCGGGAAAGTAGCAAAAAAATGTTCTAGCTTCTCAAACTGGTCTCGCGGTTTCTGCTCAAGAGTAATTGACAATTAGTCACTAAGCCTCGTGCCTGTTCTCGGAGTCATTTCAATCGTAATTTGCGTTGGCAGCATAATAAACGTTTCCTCCGTCCGTCGTTGTTTCTTTCTCTCTTTCTCTCCGTTTGATGAAGTTTGTTTCTCTTTTTTTCTTTCTCTCTCAGTCCCCCCTTTACTGTGCTCTTCTATAAGTCAACAAAAAAACAATACTCGCTCAACTGTCCGTGTTTATAAGCAGTGGGTCAGTCTGGAATTCGATTTGTTTAAAAAATCTAGTCGGGCACGCATTGCCGCGAAGCGCTGCCGCAAATAATAATTCGATCTGATGTTCCACATTAACAAGTATCGATGTTTTCTGTAAATATATTAGCCATATTGTCGCAACTGTCCCTGCGTGAGTGGATCAATAATGATACTAATGAGAAAAATATAAATTTAAGACCAGCAAAAGTTTACAAAAAAGATTGGTCACAATCAGTTATAATATGTTTAGTAATGAATGCTTATAATTTTTTATTATTTAACCCTATTATTTAACCCTATTTATTTCGTTAAAAAACAAAGTGCAAAATCGTCTTGAAAAGTGCACGGAATTTTAGACCAACACACGGTGATACTCGGCTACTCACTTCAATAAATTTGTTTTAAAATAATGAGAAAACAATGTACGAGTAGTTAATTTATCATTTTCTCTTTATTCACTGTCGACAACAGACATAAAAGTGACTGCAATAATTACAGAGGGATCAGCTTATTAAGTACCGTAAGTAAAATATACTCAAAAATACTTATTCGTAGAATAATGAAAATAAGTGACGAAAGGATTTGTGAAATTCAAAGTGGATTACTGCCAAGAAGGTGATGTATGGATCAAATATTTAGCTTCGGGAAAATCACAGACAAAAGTTTGTGAGTAGGAAAAAAATGTTTCCGTGCATTTATTGACCTAGAAAAAGTTTTTGACTAGGTAGATAGAAGTCAACTTTGGGAAGTCCTGAAAGAGTATGGAGTCAGTGGATGGCTCCTACAAGCTATAAAAACAATATATACGGGTAGCAAAGCAAGAGTAAATGGGAAATTGAGTGATTGTTTCGATATTATCCAAGAAGTTAGACAATTGTGCGTTATGTCTTCGTGGTTATTTATATTATTCATGGACAAGTGTTTAAGAGTGGCTCTTTTCGACAAAGAAGGTGTGGACCTTGAAACAGTAAGAGTACGTTGCTTAGCGCTCGCAGATGATAAGGTTGTTATGGCAGAGTCAATCGAACACTTGCAAAGAATGTAAGATAAACTGAAAGAGCATGGGCCTCAAAATTAACGCAAATAAAACAAAAACTATAGTGTTCAAAAGAAAGAGTGAGAAAACATTATGCAATATTGTATGAAATGATGAGAGAATTCAACAAGTTTATAAATTCTCGAAGCTGCAGAAAAAACGCTAACAGAAACATGGGAAAGAAATCGGTTGAGATGGTTTGGGCATGTTGAGAGAATGCCAAATAAACGACTAACGAAACAAGTGTATCAACGTAAAGTAAATGGCAGCGTGCCCAGCGGAAGACCCTGGAAAGAATGGTTAGAATGCGTGAATGAGACCCAAGTTAAAAATTAATAATTAATAATTCTGCAATCTCTGACTTGAAAATAATATATTCAGAATGTTCGAATTATACCGATTCCAACGATATGTAATTTTTTTATAAAGTTTGAAAATTGGATAAGTAAGCAATATTAAATTGAATATTGAGCTAAAGTTTCTGCCTGTGTCGTGAATCAATCAATAAAAATAGTTTCTAATGAATTTGAAGAGGTTCACTCAGATTGGCTGAAACATCTAAACAAATCCCTTCTTCTTGAAAAATAGAACAATGGGCTGCGCGAAGAAATCGAAAATTGGTCATTCTAGACGGTCTTCTCTCAGGGAACAGAGTATAGTTAGAAGAGATATAAGAAGCCACAGAAGCACGAGAGTCTGCATGAAAGAATGCATGGAAGTAAAAGAAGCTAGAGAAACATACTAGGACAGAAAAGTATTGCGGCAAATAGTTAATAAAAAGAGTGTCAGTAGAGTGAATGACGCCTGAAACGAAATACTTTGGACACTAATGGACCCACGTAGGGAACCTCTCATAACGGCTTTGTAAGGATCTTCACTTCAGAAAAGATAAAGAATCAATCGAAATCTTAAAACGCCCTAATAACACCAATAAGGACATTGGATATAATACCAATCCAATTTGGCTTTCCGTCTTCTCGGATTAAAAAAAAAGACTTGATTAGCTAATCAGGTTCGACCAGTCCGTACGGTGGGGCGCTCTGGCCAATCACAGTCATCGCAGATATTATGGATAATAACTATATAACCTAAGACCTCATTTTCAGGTCAGCTCTGAAAAAGTGAAATGCAATTTTCACGAAACGTCGGCAAAATTCGTAGTTTTTAAAACGATTGGAACCAGTGGTGTAGTTCTAAAAAAAAGTAGCCTGGCAAGTGTTTTAACATATTATTAACAAGCTGGGATGCTATTCAGGCTATTAAGCAGTGAAAGATTGGCATCTCCAAGAGCGCCGATTATAAGAGCTTGCTTTTTGAATCTTTGACCAAATCCACGATCATTCCCCACCTAACTGACCTTTTTCACAGGAGGCACCTTTTGTTTATAAGTAGGCAAAAATTACGGAATTTAACTTTTTAGTTATTCAATGTAAGATTAAAAAATGATATATTTGGAATCTATGAGCTTTTACGATTCCACGCCTATAAAATTTTTCTTTAAAATTGAAAAATTTTACATTTTGAAGATATTATTCTCAAATCACTAATTGCAAAATTAAACATTATTGAAAGTGCCTGAGACTCAGACTCCGAGACGTGGTTGTCCTTGAAAATGATGAGATTTAGTATAAACTCTAAAGTGAAGATGTTGGTTTGGAATAATTCAAAGTGTTGACTACTGATCTATGTATTTATTAAAGATGAATTAACTGCAAGAGCCCACAGTATAGTTATTTAAGAAACAAGACGTTTCGACTATTCTTCGATAGTCTTCTTCAATGTTACAATATAGAAACCATACATGACCTTTAGTTGATGAAGTTCCATATATTGAAATTAACTTATATTAAAACTAAGGATTGATAATTATCCATCCTTAGTTTTAATATAATATAGTTTTAATATAATATAATATAATCAATATAAGTTAATTTCAATATATGGAACTTTATTAACTAAAGGTCATGTACGGTCTCTACATTGTAACACTGATGAAGACTATCCAAACGTCTTGTTTCTTAAATAACTATACCGTGAGATCTTGTAGTTAATTCATCTTTAATAAATAGATAGACCACTAATTAACGCTTTGAATTATTTCAAACCAACATCTTCACTGAAAAGTCTATACTTAATCTCATCATTTTTAATGACAACTACGTCTCGGAATCTGAGTCTCAGGAACTTGCAATAATAATTAATTTTGCAATTAGTGATTTGAGAATGATATATTCAAAATGTAAAATTTTTAAATTTTAAAGAAAAATTTTATAGGCGTGGACTCGTAAAAACTGATAGATTCCAAATATATTATTTTTAAATCTTACATTGAAGAATTAAAAAATTAAATTCCGTAATTTTTGCCTAATTATAAACAAAAGGTGCTTCCTGTGAAAAGGATCAGTTAGGTGGGGAATGATCGTGGATTTGGTCAAAGATTTAAAGAGCAAGCTCCTCAACATTTATCTTCATAACTCTGTTTTAAACTTCGAGTTAGGTCGTGCTTTTAAAGCCGTTCGTGTTGTCAGAAGTCTGTGCGCTCCCTTTATAAACTCTAAGTTAATTGCATACAAATGATTATTAAGTTAAAATATGACAAAGTCGTTTAGCAATACTGCAATAATACATGCAACCCTTTAGGGGGGTCTGACGATTTTAAGCAACATACAATTAGGTGACAATGAGAAAATTCGATTGATTTTAAGTAAATGCATTAAAGAGAAGACTAATCAGAAATTAAAAAGTCGTGTTTTATTTTAATCTTATTTATACCGCAGGTATATATACTGGCATATATAATAAGATATAACAAATAATACTGGAACTTTATATTCTCGACAATTGTTTCTGTTGCATACTCGAGGCCTGGCATAGTTCTTCATAACTTCGGGAAGCGAACCCTGTTTGTTATCGAATCTTCGGCATCACATGACAAGAACGTCATAGCCAAGGAGAATTAAAAGAAAGAAAGGCATAGATACCTTATAAAGGGGTTGCGACGATTGTACTCTGAATATTCTGCGAAAGTAATCGCCCTTATAATCGGCGCTCTTGGAAGTGCCAATCTTTCACTGGTTAATAGCCTGAATAGCATCCCAGCGTGTCAATAATATGCTAAAACACTTGCGGGAAAAATGCAGAAGGTGCTCTTCCTTGGGTCGCTACGTGTGCTCAGTGTGAACGAGAATTTTGCCGGATCGTCGAATCGGTTGCAGTTTTTCAGATTAGCACACGCACCGGGCGAAATTCTGCTGTTCTCCTTATGACGAACTTTTAATTTTACATACA
>NC_046666.1:77097057-77100608 GCF_010883055.1 Belonocnema kinseyi | reverse complement strand
TCTGCTGAATATGGTTACAAAAATAAATAGGCAGTCGCGGACAATTGTCCAGAGGTGGTCCCGAAGGAATTATCCCCCAAGCGGAGGTGTGAAAACCGTGCCGAAAGCTGACTGGCACCTGGGTGAGGTGTCTAGAACGGTGACTCTGGGATACCAGGCGACCACTGAGAGTACGCAGCCTTATCCTTGCATGCGGGGCTCTATAAGAATGGACCAACCCCTCTCCCTAGCTTCTCGTCTGAACAACAATGACAACACCAAACATTGTTGTAGTAAGTGCGGTTCAAAACAACAGAACGCGCAGGGCTCCCGTCAATGGGTCGGCCAACAATGCCGACCAATCTAAAGCTGGGGGAGCCAATAAAAATGGATTCAATGCGATGGATCGGCGGGATCTCGCGACCTTCGGGTGGACGGAGCGACTGAATTACGACTTGCTAGAGTGCTACGATGCGAGTGTGGCCTCTGAACCAGGTTACATGGCACGGCTGCATGCTCTGCAGCAACGTCTGCAAAATCATGCTGAACTTCTCCGAAAAAGAGGCTATGTAAGCGGAACGCCTACTCTACCACAGCTAGAACAAGCCGGCAACAGAGAAAGAGAGGCGACACTAAGACCAACCGCGGGCAGGCATCCAATAGAGGGAGAGCGATGCTTTATGACCCGGAGAAACATCAACACCAAGGTTTCTCTCAAGTCTAAAGATCTGGCTGAAATAAATGACGAGCTTCTTGGACATTTTTCCGGAGAATCCGACCTCTGGGATATCAATTATTGTGTGTTATAATGCAGCGAGAGCTTTGGCCGATGCGAACCGTAAACCAAAACCAACGGTTGTGTGTGATTGACTACATCACATATAGCAGAAATTTTACCGCCAAGTATCGAAAGTTCGCGCGCGAACTCCGGACCCGTTATAACACACTTAACAAGTCAAAGCTGCTGACCATCAGGCAGCATATTGTTAAGAGAATACAGAGAAAATCAACTGTTTCTCTCTGACCCATCTCGACTCTTCCAAGACCCTCCAGTTACTGTCGAACACCCACCCAAACCAGAGGAGGTCGAAGTATTTTGGAGAGAAGTTTACGAAGTGCAGCATAGACTGTACGAAAACTCAGAAAATATAACTAGCTTCAAGGAGTTATGTGATGCCCCCATAACACCTGATAAAGAATGCCCACCCATCACTACCGAGGAGGTGAAAAAAGTATTAAGAGGGATGAAGAACTATTCCGCACCGGGACCAGATTGTATCAAAACCTTCTGGTGGAAGAAGTTTTCTTCAACCCATCAGCATTTGGCGCGTATTTTCACCTCATATTTGAAGTCGGAAAAGCCGATTTCGGATTGGTTGGTGGAAGGGCGCACAATACTCCTGTCGAAAATAGGCAACTTATCTGACCCGAAGAATAACAGGTCGATCACTTGTCTGAACACACTTTATAAGCTATTCACACCTATCCTAAATGATAGGATTATTCGGGCAATTGAATCTGTGTAGCAAGAAATGTATGAACAACGAGGCTCAAAGAAAGGCGTAGCGGGATGTCGGGAGAACCTGCTCATCGATAGATGTGTCTGCAAAGATGCAGCATTCTACCAGCGTGACCTATCGATGGCCTGGATTGATTATCGGAAAGCTTTTGATTCGACCTCCCATAGACTTATCATCTGCCTTTTGGAAATCTTAAAGGTTCATCCGAAAATAGTTAGGTGCAAAGAGAGATTGATGCCGCTTTGGAAATGTATTTTACATGGACGATCTTAAGATCTATGCTAAAAACAAAGAGCAACTACATCTAGCTCTAGGGATTGTCTAACGATATACTAAGGAAATTGGAATGGAATTTGGGTTATACAAATGTGCCAAGGTTTATTTGAAGCGAGGAAAACTTAATTGCATTCCTGAAGATCCTTAGCTCCTTGATAGAAGCGCTATACGACATCTTTGCGCTGGAGAGACTGATACATACCTGGGCGTGCTACAGAGCCGCATTCAGGATGTGACATCTGTACAGGATACTCTCCGAAGCAGATACAAACGTCTCATCCGGCAGGTTTGGTCTTCCGAACTGTCGGCGAGGAACAAAGTATCTACAACGAACATGCTTGCCGTCCCGGTAGTACGAGTACTCTATTCATTTGGAGTAGTTCCATGGACGAAGAACGAGCTCAGATCCCTTGATATCGGGACAAGAAAGGTTATGCGAAATATTAAGTCTTGAATGTCTTCACAACAGGATTATTCTGGGTACAGCACATAGAGTTGCAAATGGAAGAGACCCTCTTCTTAAAATGGTCAGGAATCACGAAAAAGTGGGCAAAGGAGTGCTTCTGTACAAAGCAACGGAGGAAGCTGCTCAAACACTCGGACTTAACTTCAGTATTAGGGGTAAGATAAATGAATCGAATCTTATCTATCTCGAGTAATCACTCCTGAAAGCCCGGATTAAGACAGCACAAGAGAAAAACTTTCGTGAACAGCTCTTCGATAAGAAGATGCACGGTATCTTCGACAGAAATGCGAAGGATCAGTCAATATCTTGTGAGCTAACGTTTGCTTTCCTTGAACCACTGAGAGTTCTTTATTACCATCTCTGTCACTCTTACGGCATTAACCTTAATATCGCTTCTCTAAGTGCTCCTAGGGAAATGGAGTCAATTGTCGAGAATGGGAAGTGCCGCGTATACTGGAACTTTATATTTTCGACAATTGTTTCTGTTGCTCACTCGAGGCCTGACATGGTTCTTCTTGACTTCGAGAAGCGAACCATGTTCGTTATCGAATTTTCGGCACCAGCTGACAAAAACATCATAGCCAAGGAGAATGAAAAGAAAGAGAGGTACCAAGACCTTATAAGGGAGTTGCAATGATTGTACCCGGAATATTCTGTTAAACTAATCGTCCTTATGATCGGCGCTCTTGGGGGTGCCAAGCTTTTCACTTGCTAATGGCCTAAAAAGCATCCCTGCGTGTTAACAATATGCCAAAACACTTGCGGGAAAAATGCAGAAGGCGGTAGTCCTTGGGTCGCTCCGTGTTCTTAGGGTGTACGAGGCTTTTGCTAGATCGTCGCATTGATTCCGTTACAGACTGTAACCACCTATCTCACGGTCGTAAGACGTCGTTGTGGCTGAAATTTTACCGCGATTTCGCTGGGAGCGGGTGCAATTTTCCAGATTAGCACCCACTTCCGGCGAAATCCTGCGGTTTTCCTCATGACAAATTTTTAATTATATATATATATATATGTGTGTGTGTGTTTGGTTGTGTTCAAAAGTTTCTATGAATGTACCGCCAGGCCACTTTTTTTAAGGACTACACCACTGGTTCCAATCGTGTAAAAAACTACGAATTTTGCCGAAGTTTCGTGAACATTGCGGTTGACTTTTTCAGAGCTGACCTGAAACTGAGGTCTTGGGTTACATCGTTCTTATGTATAATCTCTACGATGCCTGTGCTTGGTCAGAGCGCTCCACCGTACGGACTTGTCGATCCAGATTAGGGGCCATTCATATACCACGTGGACAGTTTATGGGGGGGGGG
>NC_046666.1:77085378-77096957 GCF_010883055.1 Belonocnema kinseyi | reverse complement strand
TAAAAGTGGTGAAAAATTGTCCACGTGGTATATGGATGGCCCCTCAGCCAATCAAGTTTTTTTCTTAAATCCGAGAGGACGGAAAGCTAAATCGAATTGGTATTATATCCAATCTCCCTATGATCGTCCACAAATTACGTAAGATGTTTTTCTTTTGTTTATATCGTTGTGTCCTTTTCAACTTCACAGCATTTTTATGCTCATCTTTATTCAAATAAAAGAAAAACGCCTTACGTAATTTGTGGACGATCCCTTAGGGTGTTTGAAGATTTCGCTTGCTTCTCTATGTTTTCTTGGAAAGATATTGTGTGTTTTTTCAATGACTGTTGTTTTGTCAAATAAAATGTTATGTTCTGTTTCGATATGATGTTTAGTTAGTGCTGATTGAGTGAAATGTTTTAGCCAGGCTTTACTCTCATGTTCCTTTATACGCTGGCTCACCTCTCCCGATTATTTCAATATAAATTTTGCCTCAAGAAAAATGGATTTTATATACTTCTAGGTTACTGTGGGGTGCCTTTTTGTGTTTAGGGTTATTTAGTTGTTGTCCTATTTTAGGCGAGCGGCGCACCCCCAAAAAAATGCACAAAAAATTATTTGACCGACCACTACAAAACGCAAGGAAAAAACCAATTGTAATCGATTAATTATGTTATTAGGAAGAAAAAAACCTTTATAACACTTTATTGTCCCGATGGTCAGTAATTTGTTATTAACTAAAAACTTGTAAACTTACGATAAATGAAAAAATCGTTACGCTCATCATTTTTTAAGGTAAAATAGATAAAAAGAAACACTTTTTTACTCCTGGTATTTCTTCGAAAAATGCTTCGTTTTTGAGTTACGTGCAATTTAAAGTCGAAAATCGACCGAAAAGCATATTTTTCGAAACAAAATTTCTCGGCTTCTACCACAGCTTTTTGAAATTAAAAAAATGCAACATTGCCGTGACGGAGCGCGTAAAGTACACTGATTCGCGGAACTATTTGTCAGTGACTAACGTTTAATGTAATATGTGCTTTTTGGGCGTTGATAGTATTTCCTTATACCGTGTACTGTCGAAAAAAAGCCTTTCTCAAACAGAACATTTTCCAATCCCACGATGAATATTTGTTTTCGATCAATCGTCAATTATACCTATACGTAAATAAATAAAAAATATTTATATAGAAATCTATTTACATAGAATATACTTGTATTAACCTGGTTTTACAAAAAGATGTTCTAACTAATTCAAACCAACCGCGTGTTCGCTCGTCTTGCTTGTGCGGTTTTCACTTGTCTAAACTTGAACAAACACGCATAGCTGTTTGGATGGCCAAACTAAGATTTTGTCAATCGTACACTTATTTTATTATAGTGTTTTTAAGTATCTACGATGGAAATTTTATAGTTGTTATTTAGCAAAAGTGTATAAATTATATAATTCTACTTCTGCGACAGTATCGCAATTAATTTTTCGTGGAATGGGTTGTACCGAGTAATCCGTAAATTTCACGAATTTGGTATGACAAATTTGATAATGTAAAAAAGTAGCATGAAGAATAAATACTGCCTAAATGCGCATGTTTTCACGAGTAATTTGCATTTTTAAAATTTTAAAAAGCTGTGGTAGAAGCCGAGAAATTTTTGTTCGAAAAATAAGCTTTTGAATCGATTTTCGACATTAAATTGCGCTTAACTCAAAAAAGAAGCATTTTTCGAAAAAATACCAAGAGTAAAAAAGTGTTTATTTTTATCCATTTCACCTTAGAAAATGATCAGCGTAACGATTTTTTTATTTTTTGTAATTTTACAAGTTTTTAGTTAATAACAAATCACTGACCATCGCACAGTGGTCTGGAATAGGAATTTACCATTCATAATCGCCCACAGGTCGTATTTCTTAACCGGTTTAAAAGTTTTTTTTGTAAATGCTCAGCAATTAATTTTTAAGAGAATTGTGGTTTGCTTGTTTTTAATTTTTTTCACAGAACAACAATATATAAACAAATATAGTGACAAAATTGACCATTTTAGCTGTGTGAATTTTTATGTCAAAAAAAAATACAGATAGAAACTCACTATCAGCCGGAATTATTGCACATGCATTCATAGAACATAATTAATTTTAATAATATTTAACTTAATTATTATAAACAATTTTTATAAACAAATTCATATTATTTATATGCAAAAAGGACTTTTGAATACGCAAGTACAGCGTTATTGCACCTTATTTTCACTTGTTCCTCATTTATTTTTCAGGAAGTTGCATAAAACAAATGAAAGACAGGTGACTTCTAAAAACGCAAGTACAGCGTTATTGCTATGGACAGTTTGCTACAGAAATTGTTATTAACGATTACGAAAATTATTATTTAATGTCCCATATCCAATTTTGGAATCACTGTTAGTTTATTGTCGCATAATTTCAGTGGAAAACCGTCCTTTTTGCATGTAAAAAAATAAATCATAGTTTTGTTGAAAAAATTGTTTATAACAATCATATAAATTATTCTTTATTAAATTTCGTTGGTTAGTCACCGCAATAAATGTCACTCTAATAATTATTGAAGAAAAAAACATTTTTTTCTACGTGGAAACGGCCGATTAGGAGACTTGTTTAACTAAATTGTTATAAACAATCTATATTATTTCTGTTTGATAAAGCTTAAAGTATATAGATGGCTTTAAAGACAATTGTGAATCACTTTTGTTCAGAAAAATCAATTCAGCTATGAGAAAAACTCGATTATAAAGAATTTGTTTATAGAAATTGTTTATAATAATTAAGTTAAATATTATAAAAATTAATTATGTTCTGTAAATGCATGTGCAATAATTTCGACTGATAGTGAGTTTCTATCTGTATTTTTTCTTGAGATAAAAATTCACAAAGCTAAAATGGTCAATTTTGTCACTATATTTGTTTATATATTGTTGCTCGGCGAAAAAATTTAGTAAAAGCAAACCACAATTCTCTTAAATATGAATTGCTGAACATTTCTAAAAAAACCTTTAAATCGGTTAAGAAATACGACCTGTGGGCGATTATGAACAGTAAATTCCTATTCCAGACCACTGTGCATCGGGACAAAAAAGTGTTATTAAGGTTTTTTGTTCCTAATAACATAATGAATCGATTCCAATTGGGTTTTTTCTTGCGTTTTGTAGTGGTTGGTCAAATCTTTTTTTTTGTGCATCTTTTTGGGGGTGCGCGGCTCGCCTATTTTCGTAGGTGGTTTAAATATGGTTAGGATTTTGTGTTTGTTGAGAATTCTTCCTATTTGTTCTGTGACACCTTAGATGTAGAGTAGGGTGGTCGTCGTTTTTCTCTCTCTTTCTTTTGTAGGTTGTGTTGCCTTGTTCTCTTTATCTGTTGTGGAGACAGCTCTGTATACAAGGTATTTGATAACCGATTGTTTTTAAAATGGGGGATGATGAGAGGAGGCATGTAATTATCTGTTTGTATGAGTCAGTTTTCTGTAAACTTCATGTCCTAATGTGTTACCAGATCTTTTGTAAACAAATACGTCTAAGAAAGGCAATTTTCCGTTTTGTTCAATTTCCATGGTGAACTGGATATTAGGATGGAATCGATTAATGAAATCGAAAACCTAATTTAGTTCATCTCATCCATGTCGCCAGATGACATAAGTGTCATCAACGTAAAGGAAACAAAAATTTGTTTTAAGCTTCGTTTGGTTGAAGGTTGTATTTTCTATGTGTTCTATGAAGAGATTTGCTATTACAGGTGAGATTGGGGATCCCATTAGGTATTTTCACCTCATTCAACAGCTAACTTCACGTCGTAGATTGCTGAGGGGAAAACAAGGGACTAAATGCATGGGATTCAGTTCATTTTTGCCCTATTTTGCTAGTATATTCGTAAAAGCTCATTTTTTTCTGTATAAGTGTATTTAAAAAATAGTTTTTATATATCAATTACTATTAATTGAAATAATAAAATGATAATAATAATTATCAATGACAAAGATATTACAGAAATAAAGTTTTGTTCCATGCATTTGATTCATTGTTTTCCCCTCAGCTTTTAACAAAGTGAAGTTAGCTGATGGTTGAAGTGAAAATACCTAATTGCTGCCCCTGAGGTTTGTTCGTAAAATTTGGTAATTCAAACAGAAGTAAGTATTATTATGACAATGTTCTATCAAAGGTACAAGCTCGGAAGGGAAGTTTATAAAAGATTTAATAATATCAATTGCATCAGAGATTGGTACTTTTTTAAAGAGAGATACTAATTTTGCCAACGTTTCGTGAACATTGCAGTTCACTTCTTCAGGGCTGATCTGAAACTGAGGTATCAGGTTATATTGTTCTTATGTATACTCTCTACGATACCTGTGAATGGCCAGAGCGCCCCACCGTGGTGATAGAACCAACAGAGTGGGCCTCTTAGTTTAGCTGAAACCCCGCTATCACATATTCGGATACTCTACTCTATTATTTTATGTACTTGTACTTTACACAATAAAAAACGAGCCACTTTGTAACTGAACAAACATTCTTACCTGTTGGTTTATATAAATTCCTGTAACTACAAAAATCGTGATAAATTTTATATCAGACAGTCTGATATATATCCGCAATTGTAATACTACAAAATCATAAATAACAATACCTTTATTATAACACACATCCAGCTTGTGAACAGGCAATATTTTGTTTTTCTTTTTCTATTTATTTTTATTTCGAAGAAGAGAGACTGTAAGTCAAAAGCCTTAAGCAATAAGGACTAAAGGGAAGATATGGTTAAAGGTGTGTGTTTGCGTGTGCAATTTTTAATGAAAATATATACGTGCTTGACCACGAATCTAAATTCTTCAAACCTTTCTGTTATATGAATTATCATTAAATTTTTTTTCTAAACAAAACAGAAAAATATTTCAGGGCTAGTTTATACATAATAAGGGCCTATTATTATAAAAAAAGTATCATAGTTAAAAAAATCAAATATATTATTATTGATTGTCCAAACGAAACATTTTAATTTTATAATAAAGTTTATTTACTCACAAAAATGTTATATTAATAAATATATGTCTTATTCATTGATTATATTAAAATGAGTGACACATAATTTATGGGGGTTTTCGAGTGTCATTGATGATTCTTACTTTAATTAAATATCAAAACAAGATTTTTGCAGCATCAAAGTCCAAAATCTTACGCTAAATGTCATATGGCGAAGCATTCTAGGGGTAGATTTTCTGAATTCTGATTCTTTGGAGAATAAATGTTTTTACAACTTTGGCTAATATTGTAATACAGTATCAATTAAAAAAATGTTATGTAAAAACAATAAAGTGAAAACAATTTTACTTCTTAAAACCGTAATAGACTAACAAATATAGAAGGGGTGATTTCAAAACTAAAGTGTGAACGATATAATAAAAAAATTGGCGCCCGACGCTAACCTAACCCCCCCCTTGTTAGAGTATTCGCGATTAAAACGAAAAAGCAACCGTCAAGTCATGAAAAGTCTGCATGTATCCACCGATAGGTATTGTAGGAATTTTTTATATTTTAAATGCGCAACAGTTCACTGAGATTACTCATTTAGTCATTCGTACTATATCCGTTTAGTAGACGAACGTTTATTATATTATACTATGCATTTGGTGTCAAATACTAAACGCCGTTCGGTTCCGTTTAGTAAATGCCACTACATAGAACAGTATAACCTCTGATTATCTGGTTAGTCAGAGCTACTAAACGGAAAAATCATATGGTACCATCTACTACCGCTTGGGTCGAATACTAATCGACTCCATCTTGATTTTCATTGGTCTGTGATCTGTGCATCACGCCGCACACTGAGAGAACTCGGGCTGCAAAATTGTTCGTCTGTGTCTATATTGTGTTTTTAACAAGTGAGTTTTCTCGAAAATGATCTTTGCAACTATGGAAGACGTTATAAAAAGTTGGAAATTCGAAGAGTACATCGAATTGTTCCAGGGTGAATACGATTTGATTACTTACATATTCAGTGTTGCATGATTTGGAGCAATTGCAGAATAGGGGCGCACATTATCCCAAAATCATGAAAATGTCTGGCCCTTTATCACATCTCAGTGTCATGAGATTTGAATCGAAACATAGGGAGCTGAAATCAATAGCGTCAGCAACAACTTCAAGGGTCAACATTAGTCATACTGTTGCTCTTAAAGGACAGTTGAGGTTATGCCATCAACTATCATCCAAGGTCGGTTTCTCGCGCAAGTTTGATTATGGTATTGGAGAGAGATTCGACTGTTTGCTTCAAAGTGACCTACACTTCGGATTTCAGGAATGTATTCCAAAGACTTTCTCAAGTTCTTACTTGGGTGTCCAGTGGGCTGAAATCTATGGCATTAACTACAGAATTGGTTCTTTCGTGATTCTGGATATAAATCCTGATAGCTTCCATAAATTTGGTCGGATATTAAAACTTTTTGTAAATGAGGACGAGTGAGTTTGTTTTATATGCGAGAGTATGATTGCTGATTGTTTTGACGAGAGTTTGCACGCGTATGTAGTTACTAGCAGTGAAGAATTCAGATGTCATTTTTATAAAGACTTGTTAACTCCGTTCTTAGTAATACATCAATGCTCAAATGATGGGACTGAATTCATCACACTACGACATGCTGTGTAATATAGTAAACATGTTAAATATTAGATTAATGAATAATAATTAAAGTAAATTTTGATTTACGTGAATATGAATTAAAGTATCTTATAATAAAATAATATTCGAAACTTTCATCATGTTTTTTTTCTAGAACCCTGTGCTTATTATTTACCACTTCTTTTACTAAACAGGATTAGTGTGTACTGAGAATCGTTCAGATGAGGCTACTAAATAGGGATAGTATAAACGACAAAGCGTACAGTGTGATCTGCTAAACAGAACTAGTGCTTATTACGAATCGTTCAGTAAATGCTACTTAACGCTATCTAGTGGGGCTGACTAAACGAACGTTTAGTCGATTCCACTAAATATCGAGTCCGTCCATATTTTACTAAACGGTACAGTAGTTATAACTAATGACTAAGCATTGTATAATAAACACTTCTCTCAGTGTTCGTTTCTTTGGGTGATAAAATACTCTCCTAATTTTTTCAGATTAAATAAAAATTGTTTGAAAGTTGGGAGCATTACATTGACGTAGAAATGGCGAGTTTAGTAGTTCAAGGTTTTTTTAAATATACTGATTAGTTTTATAAAAAATATCTGAATAACAAAAATCGTATTTGGTAAAAAAATTAAAACGCTTATTTTGTGTTCCATTGAAGAAAAATTAATTCAGCCTGGTCAAAATCATAAAAAATATGATTTTTTGAGAATAGACAAATTATAAGAGAATAATTGTGCCCCTCAAGGTTTTGCAAGGATTGCCAAAATTCGGGGATCTTCCCTACACAATAGAGTAAAAATATAAAATAAATACAAATTAAAAAATTTTATATCTGGGCACCAGAAATAATATCTTAGAAGAAAATTTTCACTTAAATGAGGCTTTTAGTGGTTTTCTCATCACTGAATTTTAATAAAACAAAACACTGTACATAAATAAGAGGTGAAAAGAATAACGTATATCTTTAACAAAAATGTCAAGAAGTACAATTATATTCTTGCATCTCTCCGTTCCTAAGAAATCGTACTTTTTATGACTAGCGTACAATATATTTTTTCAATCAAACACCAAATGAGAAACTTTTCCTTCGTGTTAGCTATAATTTTCATTCTTAAGCTATTCCTACAATATAAAACCAATATAGATACATTAAAAAAAATCTAAAACTACGAAAATCTCATTTTTTACGTAAATTTGATGCTTGCAACGTCTAAATAATGTTTTAAAACTCTGGAAAAACTAGGAACGTATTTTATCACTTAGAGAAATAAGCTATCGCGATAAAGCTGCCAAAAAATGACAACAAAGTTTTTCTGAACCACCATAATATGTATACATAAAATCTTAAAAGCCACTCAAGATGTCGAAAATTCCTGTAAAATTTATCTAGAATATGTTGCTACTGATTTGTCGTTGAAATTTGATGCCACACGTTTGGACTGATTAGTTTGTTTCGAAAATTGTTTGTCTTTGGTTTTAATCTCACATTTTCTAGATGATTCATATAAAATCATGCTTGAACTTATTCTTTGACGATTAGACGGTCAGCTGCCATGTTTGATCGAATCGGTTGGGAATACATTATTACATATGCCAGTATACTTTCAACTATTTTTGTGCCAGTTTCATATCAATCAATGCAATCGAAATGCTTATCTCATAAACAAAGGAAGTTTTTTTTAATCAACTAAAAAAACACTTCTAAATGGTTGATCTAGTTCAAAATCCTATCAAGCCTGGATATCAGTTGGAGCTACAATTATCTAAATTTCGTGATCATGTCATGAATAAATAACAGAAGTACAGAATAAAGTTACACGCACAGACACACGGACATTCAAAAGAAATTGTATTTTCGAGCTCCTGGAAACGAATTATATTGAAATATAACAAGAAAGTAAATTCAAAGCTTTAGGCCATTACAATACTCTATGGGAAAGCAATAATACAAAAGGTTTTTTTCCAAGGATTTTCTATTTTGTGCATCAATATACGCCATTGGACAAACTATGCCGTATAACAAAGTATATCAATTATAAATATATATTTTTCCTCACAGTTTGAATAAAGATTCTAGAAACTTTTTTAATAAAATATTCTTAGTTTGCGAAGAAATTTTTACATTATTTTTTGCTAAACTTAGAGGAATGAATAGCGAAATTAGGGATTTGTCGACTACCTCCAAAGTCACTTTTTGGGTATTTAGAGATATTTTATTGCGACCTAGGATAAAAAATATAATTATTTACTATGAAATATTTTCTAAGATACTAAAATAAAAAATCATGTCGAGTTTCATTAGGATTGCATTTATTTAGGTAAATTACAATTTTATTAGTAGTTATTAATCAAATCGTTAACGATCATGGTATCCAACGACACAGTGATAAAGAGTACTATTTATCGGTTGTTCCTCTTCTGTACATAAGTGTAAATGAATTTACTTTGTGGAAGGTCTTCAGAAGGTGGTGTCATTCATTCTGAAAAATAATTTTTTTACAAAGTTGAAAATCTAATAAAATACAAAATTAAAAGCATACTGATTTAATTAAATTTTTTAAAACTCTAATGTGTATTTTAAACCATAATTGCTATATTTTCTTTTTGAAAAAGTATACCTCTTAAAATGTACCACTTTGAAATTGATAAAATCATACATTTATTTCGTGAAAATTCTAATTGTTTATTTTTTCCTGAAATTAGATAACAAATAAGGCTTTCAATTTAGAAGTATAACTTTTTGCACAAGTCACAATTAAAACCATACAATTTTAGAAATTTCAATAACAAATCCGTTGATTTCTTCTATTTCCTGTTTCATGCATTCAACTTATGATGGTTTTTTGAATTTCAATATAAAGACAATTTATATTTTCCCCTACCAATTTTCTCTGACCAATTCCTGGAATTTAAAATTTTGTAAAGAGGGGTCCATTAGACTTGAATTTTCTCTTAAAGTGCAAAGTTTTTTAATTTTTAAAAAGACAAAGTTCTTCAGGTTCTTTTTCATGAGTATTCTGATGACGTATTACATGTTTTGTACACGTATTAGGCCACGCAAACTGCTTTGCGTATCTTTTTATTTTGTATTTTCCTATTTCTTCGACTTTCCTAATTTATAAACAATATTTTTTTTGCAATAAATATGAATAATTAATAATTTTAATTGAAATAGTTTGATCTGGCCTTCTTTTAAAAATCCAACGATAATAAAAACTCATTTTTCATAAAAATGTCACTGATATATCTTTTTAGTTTAGACGGAAGCTGTAGATTTAGCCATTTGTCAAAATAATGTTATATAGGCAATAGTAAACGATTTTTTAAAAGTTTACTTACCACTGCAATCGAAAATTGGACAACTATGGACAATGTGGTTGATGCTGACAAATCGGGAATTTCCTACGTCTGTGTTTGATTGGTGGATGTTTCCAGGGTTTATCTTCTTTTTTTCTCCTAGGCGGCGGCTTGGGCGTGCTCTTTTTTGGAGGCGCGGGGCTGCTACCTCTGCTACCACCGCCGCCTCTAGATTTGGCGTCACAACCGGACAGCTGAAATAGTGCAATAATGCACACTATGAAGACGATAATAATAATTCTCACGGACACCATATTTGAAGTTGAATAAAGTCTTTTGGATATCGCTTTATATACAGACGAAATGAGTCCCCTCCTGCTTGCTAAGATAAATATTGTTACATTTATTCAACTCTGCTATTAGTGTTTCCTCAAGATTTCATCATTTATGTGACCATCCTGACTAAATGGCTAGGCATAAAGTTAAAACAACAAGACAAGAAATCATTATTTATTCTTAAAGCTACATACCGCAAGGCGAATTCATACCACAGCGATAGGAAAGTGTGATTATGAGTGAAACACCTACTATAAGAGCATTATTTGCGCACTCGTTAATATGCAACTGCGATATGAATTTGTCCTTACTTTATAATCCTGACTAGCTTTGCTTCCTAATGGAATAGTGACAAGCCAAGAATGTTTTTTGTCATGCAGTCCACACAAAGAAAAGTAGATTATAGCGCTTATTGTGTTAGCATGCATCATTTATTTTTTAAAGTCAGTATAACTTTAGATTCAACCAGTTATTATTTATGAGAAAAAATCGTTTAATTCAAAAAGATGCTCTGCCAATACAAATGAGAATTTTTTCAAATTAATTTCAGAAACAAACAACCAGCCTCACCGTCGGCAGAGATAACGTTGTATCAATAGAAAATCTGTTTTCCAAAATCATTGTTCACACAGTGAGCATATGTTAGAATACTTTGTTATATGACATATTAGTTTGGTTTACGACTTTACGGCGTACATTCTTCGAAGTAGAACAGAATATCCTTGGGCAGTAATCTCTTTAAGTTTGGCGCCATGCAAGCTCCATATCAATAAATGAAACCGTTCTCTAATTATTACCATTATTAACACACTATAAAATTTAAAGGTGTTTAATTTCAATCTTAATGTACGTATCAAAGGGTTGCTGAAAAAGAACCCAAAACGATAAATGAGCTCTCAATAATACCGCACTTGGGGTTCGAAAGGATCTCAAATGTAATTGAGCCTATTCCTAAAGAACCTACTTTTCGCTTTGTCCACTAGGACTTTATTTTTAATTAATAACACAATATTTACCTTAAAGCACACATGTCATTGAAATGTGATGAACATAGCTTAATGAACATAATTAACTTATAATATTTATTACTGCAATTGAAATATACATAATGAATTGATAAATATCATTTGCAGGTTATGTAGATGTTGAATTTTTGTTCTTTTTAAAATTGTGTTTCGTTATTCAGATAATAAAAATCCCGGAGGCCTACCTAAAGATAAGTAATTTGTATCAATTTACTATAATTTTTTGATGAAAGAGAAATTTTAGACCTAAAAACTACAAAGAACCCGCATACTTTTGCCCGAGTGAGCGGGGGGGGGG
>NC_046666.1:77063089-77085278 GCF_010883055.1 Belonocnema kinseyi | reverse complement strand
CTTTATTTATTTCATTAACCAAATTATTTTATTTGTGCATTTAGTTAAGAATTCAAAATTGAACTGTTTTTATTGTTGGTTTTATCAAATTAAACTCTTTAGGCGGTTTATTTAGAAAATTTCAAAGGTTTTAAAAGGAATTTAAAGAAGCCGATTAGAAGAAGTCTGGCACTCCCTCAACGAAGTCAAACGTTAAACTTTAAATATCTTCGTGGTCTTTTCTTCTTCCCCACAGAGGAGGCTTTTTACTTGTAACACTTTCGAAAAAAAATTAATTTATTTAATTAAACGTTTCTCAGTCAAAATATGTCTAACATAATTTTCTAAGAAATCGCCCGTATGTGTATGCGTGCATAGATGTGTTAATGTGTGGATGTCACACTTTTTCGTGAACGCGAAAACTTGAAAACGCCTGCAGATAAATTGAAAAAATTAAAAGCCTTATCCTTCCCACTAATATCTTGAAACTAAGTACATGATTAAAAAAAATATTTAATACATTTTTTTTAGCACTTTATATTATTTTAAAAATCGGGTTTTTCTAATTAGTAAAACTGTTTTCATTAAAATAATTCAAAGTCGATGCAAAAACATAAAAGAATCCTTGGTTCTAGAAGAATCGATTCACCTATTAAATCAATACATTTTATGGAAGAGCAAGGAAGTTATAGTAATTTATATTATATTGAATATCGATTTTTAAAGTAAAAATATCCTCATTTTAATAATTTAAAGTTAATGCGAGCAATAAGTAAGCTATTATAATGCATAAAATTTGAAAAAACGGGTTTTTATAGTAAACCGTTTTCACCAACATAATTCAAAATTTATTCAATAACGGAAAATATTTTTTTATTCTAAGCTATTTGATTTATCTATAATAATTCACTTTATTAAAGAGTAAGAAAGTTATCATAAATTTTTAAATAAAATAAGTCTGAGAATTTTTGTAAAAAAACATTATAACTCTAAGAAAGGGAAAGGGTGCGACAGAACTTCACCCTTCCCTTTTCCAGTTAAAAAAGTCGCCATTCCAAATATAAAATTGGATTTTTTTTATTTGTTATTGTTTAACATTTTTTTATATTATGCTAATGTTTCCCCTACAAGGAAACAAATAAATTTGCCAACGAGAAGCGAAGTGCTCGTAAAGTGATTAAAAACAATTTATGTGCCATAGCAATGAAATTAAATCGAAAATATCTATATTTCTGGATATTATTGTGGGCCTAAGATACCATATTATTGAAAATCAAAAATTGATAGTGATGAGAAGTTGTTACGTTTTATTACAAATAAAAGTCCCTGCTGACTTTTTGAAATGAAAAATGTGCCTAACGGTGTCTCACATTAAATTTGTCAAACTTTGCAATTTTTTATCCACTCTAGTAGATAACATGAGAGTATTATAGAAGTTTGGTTGTAGATGAGGTAATTTATTTGTTCTAAAAAGTAAAAACAGTTACATAAATCAAAATGAGAAACATTGTGCTAATAAGGATGGTCCAAAAATTAGAAAATCGATATTAATTGTGATTAACTTATTTTTAATTAAAGTTTGTTCATCTCTAATGGAATGCTTAAGTAATAATTTCCGTCCAATAACTTCCAATTTTTAACCCCCCCAATCCTCTCGTATTGTACCCGGAAAATGCCCCAAAAATGCAACACGTCAGTTTCATGTCAAATTCATGCTAAAAACAGCATTTTTGTTAATTTTAATAAAAGTTATTATTTATGTGAGATAATTGAAAAGTTTTCAAGTATTTTAAATAAATTATGCATGTTTTGAACGCTTATTATTTGTTTAAACAATTTTTTCGCCTGTAAATGGTGAAAAGTTATTATCCTTCGTGATAAAAGATATAATAATTCATGAATTTCAAAGATAATATTGTTTGCTTAACATATTTGAGAATTATTTAAACAATTCACATTTTTTCAAAAAAAATTTCCTCTATAAACATATTTTTTTACGATGTTTGGCAAATTTGGAGAAAAACTTTTATGTTTAAACCGTTTATTCATCAATCGCGAAAAATGGTTATTCTCAGAAATTAATTTCGTAGGTAATAAATGTTAATAGTGATACTCGTATTTTTTGTAAAATACAGTGTTCAATGATGTTCAATTAATATCACTTGGTCGTTTACATATGAAAGACGGAGAAAATTCTAACTTAAAAAATTTTTATTGTATAAAAAGTTAGAGTATAAGTTCCAAAATAAGAAAATACTAAACATGAAGCGGCATAGTGTCAGAGATTAAAAAAAAAATTATTTCACCTTTTCTATAAAAAGGCCCAAGTTAATGATTATTAATTCTTTAAATAATTTCTAAACTGTCTGCAACAAAAAAGATCAGTTTTGATTGTCATTGATTTCAAAAAGTAGTAACTTTTACAAATTTAAACGAGGGAAAAATGTGTAAATATTTGCCAAATATCGTTAAAAAAAAAATTAATTTCAACATTCGTTAATTGTGTCATTAATTTCGGTAAATAAAAACTTTTTATGATTTACAAAGGGGTATTTAGAAATAATAAAAACTATTTAAATGACTCCTAAATATCTTCAAAAATAAATAGTACTCTTGAAATTCATGAACTGTTTTATTTATCCCGAAAAATAATACATTTTCAAGATTTAAATGCAAAAAAATTGTTTTTACAAACTAAAGTTAGTTATAAAATACTTTGAAACTTGTCGCTTATGGAGTACAAATAATTTATATTGAAAAGGTTTAAAAAATACCTTTTGTAACATACATTTCACATAAACCTGCTATTTTGCATTAACTCGGGTATTTTCCGAGCACAATACCAGGGTATTGTAGGGGATAGATTAAAATAAAGAGTTATTAAGTCAAAATTATTCTTTGAACATTTATTTAAAGGTGATCAAACTTTAAATTACAAAAAGGTAATAACAAGTACTTTTTTTCGAAAACCGATGTTTTCCCATTCAAAACCCCATGTTAAATTTAAAATCCCGGGCGCACGGATTCATGTTAACGTGAAAACGACTAATGATATTTGATAAAATATCAGAAGTCGTTCACAGGTGTATTTGAAAATCATTATTATTATTTTTGTTACACCATTAAATCATTTCTCTTTCGGGGTAGGCGTATCTCACTCGGTGGGGAAAGGAGTAATGTGAGCAAGGGATATAAAATTTTTAGATTGATCCAGAATACTCATGTTATTTATTTAAATAACTCGTTCTTTTTCTTACATGCATAGTTTCTCGCAATTCTTTTACCTTGAGATCATTCATTCCCCTAGAATTCCAAGCATCCAGTCTCCATTCTGCTCCTGAAACTTGACCTGCGTATTTACCGTGTCCATGCCTTTTGTCAATTAAAGTTCCAGTCCTTTCCGAGGCTTTTTTATTGTTTGTATAATTCATTGTTTATATTATAAGCCCAACCACCTCCTTTATGCTAAACGTTTATTTTTGCGAGTCGAAGTCTTGTCCAAGTTGAGTAGAAATTCGTCATATGGTGGATATTGTAGTTGTAACGTCTGTCCCACCAAATTTCAGTTATATAAACGTTTATTTTTCGGCCTGCTGGCCTTAAAAAATTGACTTGCTTACTCTTTCATTTTTTAACAGAATTTTCTTGTATCTATCTCTTACAAATACCATCCATCCCCACCTTATAACTAATCCGCTCGCTTCTATATCCTAACTCACCTTTCTGCGTCTCGCCTCGCCTCGCACGCATGTCTCTCTTTCCTCGCTTTGCCTCGCATTGCCAACCTCTGTCTCCGCGGCTAACGCCTAATGCTTAACTACTACTTACGATATTTACCATTTTTCTTACATTTACTTCCTCTCCTATTTACAATCTTTCCTTCTTCATTCTTCTTCGTCCTTCCTTCTCTTCTTCTCCATGTTACCCAGCGCCCCCTTTACCCATGCTACTGCTCTTTTGTCACCCCTTTCATCCAACAATATTTCCATGCTTATCCCACTACTTTCCAACCCTTCATATTCCTCTAACCAGTGCTAGACTTTTGCATCCCCTTTCCGCTCAATTCACAAATTCTCTTCTCTCTAGAAAGCCAGAACCTATTATAATTCCCCATGCAACCGCATCTCATTCTCGGTATAAGTTCCTGACTTCCTTTCTCTCCTTTCTCACACAAATATTGCACTCTCTCCCTTGGCATCATACACACATATTTCCCGTTAAACCTTGAGTTTCTTATTGTCTCCTCTCCTTCTGCCTTATCTTTCTCCATGCCATTCTTTTTAACCAACTAATACACATTCCTTCATTCCTCGTGCATCCTTCTCACTTTATCCATCTGCATTCTATTCGTTCTAAAATAACTTTCCCTTTCCACCTCCATCTTTGCACCACTACGTCTGTTCTGCTTCTCCCACCAATACTCCCTAACCAGCTTACTTTCCCCCTCTTCCAAAAATTTCTCTTCATGTTTACTCGCTCGACTCCCTATTATAATCCCTAAACTCGTTCTTCCTGTTTCCCTTCTAAAAATATAGTTCGGCATATTCCTTGCCAACCCCAGTGTCCACTTTACATACCCTGTCTCACCACAACATTTGCCCTTCTTACCCTCTCTTTTATATGACCATCCACTCCCCCATTCCTTCGAAACAGAAAGCCCAGGTACATAAACTCTTTCACCTCCTACACTTCCCCTTCCACTCACCTCCCTTATCTCTCCCACCTCCTTTCCTGAACACAATAACCTCCGACTTGTCCGCATTTAACTCTAACCTATGTTTGTCAAAGTATCTTCTCAACCTTTTCATCATCTCTTTCAAAGCCTCCTCTCTCTTTTCTAGCAGCACTATGTCATCTGCATATGCGAGTGACAATATCCTGACTCCTCGTACCCTAACTCCTCCTACCACTCCGGCCGCCAACTCACTTTCCATATCCGCGATTAAAATTGCAAAAAACGTTGGGATAAGCGGGCACCCTTCCCTCAACCCCCTGTCCATCCAGAATCCCTAAGAGATTCTTTCTACTCCTCTCACCCTATCTTTCGTCTCCTCGTATACCTCCCTTATTCTCTCGATCAGGCCCATCTTCACTCCCGTCTCTTCCATTGCCTCCCACTACCTCCCTCTATTCACTAAAGAGATTGCGCCTTTTAGATCTACAAAAAACGCGTACACTTTGGCACCCTTTTTGGTTAGTTCTCTTTCCACAACGTGCTGTATGACGTAAATATTCTTAATAGTATTCCTTTCCTCCCTAAAGCCCGCCTGCGTCTCCGGTAATATTCCTTTTCCCTCAACATCCTTGCGCAGCCTATCTGCCAACAACATCGCGTATATTTTGTACGCAGTATTCATTAGCGTAATTTCTCTATAATTTTTCTGCTTATCGCTATCCCCTTTCTTATACAGTGGTACGATCAACCCCTCCCTCCAACCCGCTTGGGAATCACTCCCCCTCCACACTTTTTTAACTACCCCCTTCATCCTCTGCCTTACCTCTTGTGTGCCAAACAAGCACGCTTCGTTCTCCACTCCGTCCAGCCCTGCTGCCTTAGATTTTTTCAACTTTCTTATCTGCTTTTCTATCTCCTTGTCGTTCAGCTCCTCTCCGTCTACCTCTTTCGTTCTTCTAATCCCTTCATCTCTCTTTCGTGTATCTGACCACTAAAATGAATCCCTAAAAAATTTCTTCTAATCGTCTCTCCCTATCTTCTCACTTATCCCCACCCTCCGTTTCCTAAACCTATTATCTTCCACACGTCCCCTTCTGTCTTAACACTTCTCAAATTCTTTTCCAGCTCTTTTTCCTTTTCCTGCTCTTTCTTCTTACGCATCACCCTAAACTCCTTCCCTATTTCTACGTACTCCTCCCTTTTCGCGGTTCCTTCCTTCCACTTCCTGTACTTCTTTTTCACCTTTCTCTTCATCATTTTACATTTCCTATCCCACCACGGCTTCACCATTTTCCAGTCTCCCCCTGTATCCGCAAACTTAATGGCCGATGGTCTTATTCCTCCCTCGCTTTCACGGCGAATTTCTCTATCTCCTCCCACCCTTGCATATTCATAATCACATAGTCTATCACTGATACATCCATTTTACTCACATACGTGTACTCTCCTTCTTCGTTTCCTTTTACCATACTATTCGCCACCGTCTACCATCTGTCCTCCATCCTGTCTCTTAGAATCTCTCCCTCTTTATTCGTTATCTTATCCTTCGAATTTCTTTCAAAACTCTACCCTTTCCCGGCACAGGCCTCCTTCCCCTCCAATTTTCGCATTAAAGTCACCCCCCCCCCCAGTACCACCATACTCTCATCTCCCTCTCTACTAGTAAGTTTTCGACCTTTGCGTTAATCCTTTCCATCCCATCCTTATTGTACAGTCACCAACTTATACATTACCCCTTCTATTTTTACAGCCCTCATTTCCAAGCCCTCTTCTCTTCCTCTCCACGAACTTCTTCCTCCAATCCTTCCCTAACCCCTGTTATGATTCCCCCACTAGCCCTTCCTTTCCTCTTTAGTTTGACGGCCTATTGTAGCCTCCACCTATACCCCCTTGGCAACTTTCGCTCTACTCTGTCCCATTCCTTTCTCTCTACTCACGTCTCTACCAGTCTTATCACACAGGTACCGCACCTTTAACCCTCCTCCACTCTGCTTGACTCATACCCCCTTACTTCCCACGATACAAGTTCCCCTGCACTTCCTTCAACACCTCCTTCTCCTCGTGCCATGCCCACATTTTCTCGTCTACTTTTATTTTCCGAAACCCTACCGTCGCCGCTCTCCCTTCACTCCTCCCTTCCTAGCCCTGTCATTTAGACTTTTCTGCAGTTCCCTTTCCTTCCTCGTCAAATCTTAATCGATGAAAACCTTCTTGCCCAAAGATTCGTCTTGGTTTCATGTTTTTATGCTGAGAAAGTCATTATTCAGTTATTTATTTCATTAACAAAGTATCTTAGTTGTACATTTAGTTGAAAATTTAAAATTGAACAGTTTTTATTGTTGGAAAATTTGCCTGTATTTCTAGAAATGCGTAAAGTTTTATCAAATTAAACTCTTTAGGCAGGTTATTTGGAAAATTTCAATAGTTTTGAATGGACTTTAAAGAAGATCATTTTCTTAAATTATTCTTAGCATTTTTTTAGGTCTGATGAAATGTGACGTAATTGAAAAACCATCTCCAACATTTGTTTCTCGCTTTGTGCTTTAATTTAGTTTCAAAAAGCCTTCAGAGGTACCGGTCGCGTACCCCGAGAATGGGGAAAAAACTAAATAGAAAATTCTAAATTTTAAATATTTGTTCTTTTTAAAATTGTGTTTTGTTATACAGATAATAAAACCCGGAAACTTACTTGAAGATAAGTAATTTATATCAATTTATTATAATTTTTTATGAAAAAGAAATGTTAAATATACAAACTACAAACAACGCGGAGATTTTTGTCCGAGGAGGGGGGGGGGTCTCCCTTTTTATTATCAATTCAAAAATGTAGGCGTTAAGCAGGACGGCCGGGTATTAACAAATGAGATCACATGAACTCTCATCTAATACAACACTGCTGAAGGCTGGTGACTTTCTCAGCATAACAACATAAACCCCAGACGACTCTCTCGGTTCCAGTTCTGCTCCCCCCCCCCCCTCCTTCTTTCCAACCCTCCCTTATTAACTGAGGTTTGGTGGGGCGGACGTTACAACTACAATATCCACCATATGATGAATTTCTACTTAATTTGGACATTAATTGACAAAAGGCATGCACACGGTAAATTTACAGGTCAAGTTTCAGGCGAAGAATGGATATTAGGTGTTTGCAATACTAGGGGAATGAATTATCTCAATAAAGAATAAAGTAATGATAAAATTTGTTGCAGGAAATTTTTTAAAGGGATAAAGTTTTATTCAGACAACTTCGCGTTTTCAAAACACATGTGCTGTCACGGGAAAACAAAACAAAGTTCAACCAATATTTGTTTCAAGTCTCTCCTGTAGAGTTAATTTTTGTTGCAGCAAATTTTTGACCGGAAATTGATGTAAAGTTTATCTTCTGTTTTTTCTGTGAAGGTAAAAGAATTACGTGAAACTATGCATGTAAGAAAACAAGATATTTTATTTGTGTCGGAAACAAAGAAAAAGGGATACGAAACTAGAGACATAGAAAACCAGGTGTTCAAAGGCGGATTTGAAATATGGTCAGAAGTAGATAGTGAATCACATGTTAGGCAAGAAGTAGGTATGATTTTGAATGGAAGAGCGAATCATTATCTTGGAGTAAAAGACGCTTTCTGGGACACTTTAAATGACAGAGTAAATATTTGCGATCGTCATGAAAGAATAATTCTGCGAGGATATATGAATGGATGGGTAGTTATCCAAAATCAGGATATAAAAAAAGTATTAGGTAATTTTGGAGATACAAGAACAAACTATAACGGAGATAAATTAGTTGGCTTATGCTTGAAAAGGGGTCTGTGCATTACAAATACTTGGTTTAGGCATAAAATGATCCACATGTACACCTGGTCCAAAGGAAATAGCCACAGTATAATTGACTTGGTGGTTGCTGATGAAAGGCTAAGAGAGCTGGTCGAGGATACAAGGAACATGAGGGGTTCTGAATGCAATACTGATCATTACCTTCTGATGTCTAAAATAAACTTAGGTCGGGGATGGAGAAAAAAGAGCACTAAGAAAACAAAACAAACGCGAATCCAAATTGAGAGCCTACAGAAACAAGATGTGCGCATAGATTCCCAAAATAAGATAATCAAAAGCATAGATAGGGCAAGATGGGAGGAGCTTATAAAAAAGATATAGAGGGCGCATGGACAAAGTTCCTGGGTATCATTGTTAGATGTGCGATCAAAACGTGTAGTACCGCGGCAGTAGAAAGAATGTCTGGTGATGCGTGGTGGAATAATGAAATTCAGGTTGCCCAAAAAGCAAAGAAAAAAGCGCACAGGAGAACTTTGAACATGGCAGGTCTGAGCAACGCGGAAAGAAATAGACGTATTAATGATTGCAGACACAAAATGAGGATAGGGTAGGGGGGGGGGGGTTAAAAGTGCCAAAATTGATTCTTCTTAACCCTGTACCCAAACAAAATTGGATATTGTCTTGTTTTTTGCTTTAAAACATACGTGAGACATAAGACTTTAAAATTGCAATCATAAAAAGTGTATACGTTTTTAACTTACTGTATTATATAATTTTTTGTCAAAATTTTCGAAAGGCACTTCTTGCCGCACACGTGGGGCAAAAAGTTCATAGCTGTAACATAAAAAGTACCAACGTAAATAAAACGTAATTTTGTATTTTAAATTGCACCGAAAGCACTTACATTGTATAGAAACCTAATTATATCAATCTTTGGACGACTTAAATAACTATAGACTTATTAATCGTCACTTTCGCAATTAATGCAGACGAATGTGGTCGACTGCCGATTTGCAGCACACTTTTCATGGGCCCATTCTTTGCATGCGTGACACTGGATTCATTGCTCGCCGGGGATGCTTTCAGAATAAGCTTCACAACAAGCCACACAGAAATATTCCTCATCTCTAGAACTGGAAACTGTACTCGAAGCACGTTTTTTGGTTAATATTCTCCTCTTTACTAGCCTCTCCTTCTGCTTCCTAGTGTCGTTTCCTAGTGTCGACGGGGGATAGTCAGACAACTCTTCTGTAGAAGGATCAGGTCTAGGATGCACATTTCCTTGCACTGACTCTTCTGATATAGAAGGACAAGGCATAGCATCTGCATTCAGTTGCATTAGCTCCACTATTGTAGATGTAGAAGGTCCAGGTGGAGAAACAACATTCGCTTGTTCTGGCTCTACTCTTCTAGAAGGGCCAGGAGTAAAAATTACATTCGCTTGCACTGTTTCTACATCATCGGATGATTGACCTTGTCCATCCGCGGGATTAGGTCGATCAGTAACGTAGAATTGAGCATAACCGCTCTCATCAAAGACGTCTCTGTTTGGTGTTAAAGTCAGTGGCAAAGCTGTACGGAAGATCGATGGGATATTTTAAATCGTCATCGTCTTTGCAGGATTATTTCTCATCCATGCATCTTGGGCGGCAGATAAATATCTTTTACATAGACCAAATACAGAACCGTCAAGTGGTTGCAACTTATGAGAGCAATGTGGTGGAAAAGTCAACATGCAGATACCATTCTCTTTCGCAAGATTTAAGGTTTTTATGGAGAAATGGGAAGAATGATTATCTAGCAGAATAAGAACTGGCTCATCTTTGGTGGGTTTATAATGTTATATAAAATGCTACATACTTATGAAAAACTCCTCGTCGGTTACATGGCCAGATTTGTTTCCTGCTCCAATGCATTCGGGTGGTCCATCTCTTATAAAATGTTCTTGAAACTTTTTTCTTGGAAAAATAAACATTGTTGGGATGGATCTACTGACTGCAGAAACAACGGTTATGAGTGTAAGGTTGGTTCCTCTTTCTCCAGATTTAATCGATCCAATTGTTCTTTTTCCTTTTTCAGCAATGAATTTTGATGGCTTACTAACGACATACATGATATATTTCAGCTGATCGTTTGATGTATTTAGCTAAATTTGCTTCTTGCCTGCAGATAAAAATAAACTTCGACGAATATCCAAACTTAACGTTATATGAGTTTTCTATAAGACGATCTATACATCTTTTTATGCTCATCCTGCATATATTGAAATCTTTGGCTGCTGATCAAATGGAATTATTAATTCAGGGTCAATATAAGACTCAAAATGAGCCTAGGTCTGAGACAGGAATAAGTCAGGGGTAAAAAGTGCCACTAGGCACTTTTTGCCCTCCGACGTTCCCATAATTTGCAATCAAAATTTCTTAAACAACACAATATATTTTGAACAGTAAGCTATTTGTACTTTAAGAAGACAAAATTACGCATCAAATTATACTTACTTCATTCAATAGCATGTAGGCTTAAATGTCAGTACCAAAAAGAAACACTAGCGAAAAAATACTTTCTGCGCCGCAAAACGATTTAACCTTAATCATGATCTCATTAACAGCTGTCAGCGGCTATCAATCGGTATGAGTAGATCAGTTTTAGTTGACCGATCGATGGAAGATGGCAGGACGTGTACCAAATTCTTTTTTTATAGTTATTGCATGTGGCACTTTTTCCCAGCGGCATTTTTGACCCCACCCTACCCTACTCAAATGATTATGAAGAAAGTAAAGATTAAATTAGAGCAGAAGAAGAGAAGAAAATAAAAAACGATTTTGAGGGAAGCAAGAAACTGCTCTATAAAAAATGAAAGGAAACAGCAGTGCAGAATTTGTCAACATCAGAAAGATTAATGGGGAAATGCTATATGATACAGACGGGATATTAGACGATTTCAGAGACTATTTTATGGGACAATTCGGAGATGAAGCTATAGCATACCACAACTGCGATGTAGAACACGATACGTTAGAAAACTCAATTGAAAAAGTCTATGTCACTAAGTTTAGGGATATAATTAAGAACATGAAAAACGGCAAGGCTGCCGAGGTAGACTGTATTAACGCTGAAATGTTTAACACAGTGGTGAGTATATACAACAATTTTTTGCACTTACAACTTGAAAATGTATTATTTTTCTGGATAAATGAAACAGCTGATGAATTTCAAGAGCAATATTTATTTTTAAAGATATTTAGGATTCATTTAAATGGTTTTTATTATTTTTAATTGTTCCTTTGTAAATCATACAAAGTAATTTTTTCACAAATTAATGACACGATTAACGAATGTCGAAATTAATCAATTTTTTAACGATATTTGGCAAATATTTACACATTTTTCCCTCGTTTAAATTTGTAAAAGTTACTACTTTTTGAAATCAATGACAATCAAATCTGATATTTTTTGTTGCAGGCAGTTTGGAAACTATTTAAAGAATTAATAATCATGAACTTGGGCCTTTCTATAGAAAAGGTGAAAATTTTTTTTTGAATCTTTTACACTTTGCTGCTTCTTGTTTAGTATTTTCTTATTTCGGAACTTATGCCCAACTTTTTAAACAATAATCATTTTTTTCTTTAAAATTTTCTTCATCTTTCACTTTTAAACGACCACGTGATATTAATTGAACATCATCATTGAACACTGTATTTTACCAAAAATACGAGTATTACCACACAACAAATATGTTTATAGAGGAAACATATTAAAAAAATGTAAATTGTTTAAATAATTCTCAAATGTATTAAGCAAGCAATATTATCTTTGAAATTAATTAATTATTGTATCATTTATCACGAAAGATAATAACTTTTCACCATTTACAGGTGAAAAGATTGTTTAAACAAATAATTATTGTTCAAAACATGCAAAATTATTTTTAAATACTTGAAAACTCTTCAATTATCTCACATAAATAATAACTTTTATTAAAATTAACAAAAATGCTGTTTTTAGCATGAATTTAACATAAAACTGACATTTTGCATTTTTGGGGCATTATCCGGGCACAATACAAGAGGATTGGGGGGCTCAAAATTGGAAGTTATTGGGCGAAAATTATTACTAAAGGATTCCATAAGAGGTGAACAAACTTTAATTAACAATAAGTTAATAAGAATTAATATCGAAATTCTAATTTTTGGACTATCCTAATTAGCACAATGTTTCTCATTTTGATTTATGTAACTGTTTTTACTTTTTAGAACAAATAAATTACCTCAGCTACAACCAAACTTCTATAATACTCTCATGTTATCCACTAACTGATAATGCCGTGATATTTTAAAGCAATTACGGAATGTCCATTAAATAGAGGAATGTAATTCAATAATTAAAAAATTCGCGCAGTTTATTTCGAAATTTGAAGATTTTTTTGACTAGAGTCGTAATAAAACGTAACAACTTTTCATCACTATCGATTTTTGATTTTCAAAAATATGGTATCTTCGGCCCACAATAATATCCAGATTTATAGATATTTTCGATTGAATTTTATTGCTATGGCACATAAATTGTTTTTAATCACTTTACGAGCACTTCGCTTCTCGTTGGCAAATTTATTTGTTTCCTCGTAGGGGAAACATTAGCATAATATAAAAAAATGTTAAACAATAACAAATAAAAAAAATCCAATTTTATATTTGGAATGGCGACTTTTTTAACTGGAAAAGGGAAGGGTGAAGTTCTGCCACACCCTTTCCCTTTCCTAGAGTTATAATGTTTTTTTACAAAAATTCTCAGACTTATTTTATTTAAAAATTTATGATAACTTTCTTACTCTTTAATAAAGTGAATTATTATAGATAAATCAAATAGCTTAGAATCAAAAAATATTTTCCGTTATTGTATAAATTTTGAATTATGTTGGTGAAAAGGTTTGACTATAAAAACCCGTTTTTCCAAACTTTATGCATTATAATAGCTTACTTATTGCTCAATACAATGTATAGATCAATCCATTCGCCTCGAATCAACAATAATTTTTAATTCTCGAATTAACTTTAAATTATGAAAATGAGGACATTTTTACTTTTAAAATAGATTTTTAATATAATATAAATTACTATAACTTCCTTACTCTTTCATAAAATGTATTGATTTAATAAATGAATCGATTCGTCTTGAACCAAGGAATCTTTTATGTTCTTGCATCAGCTTTGAATTATTGTAATGAAAACAGTTTTACTAATTAGAAAAACCCGATTTTTAAAATAATGTAAAGTGCTAAAAAAAATGTAATAAATATTTTTTTGAAATCCTTCACTTAGTTTCAAGATATTAGTGGTGAAGGTAAGTCCCTTAAATTTTATCAATTAATCTGCAGGCGTTTTCAAATTTTCGCGTTCACAAAAAAGTGTGTCACCCACAAATCAACACATCCATCCACACATATACATACGGAGATTTCATAGAAAATTACATATGTTAGACATATTTTAACTGAGGAACGTTTAATTAAATGAATTAAATTTTTTGGAAATATTACCATCACAAAGCCTCCTCTGTGGGGAAGAGGAAATGACAAGAGGAAATGTCCAAAAATAAAGTATCATTTAGGGTAGAAAATTGTTCCAAATTCATTAATATTTACGAAGTGAATCGTCGTGAAGAAATTCGGGAAGAGTAATAAAATGTTTTTGACCAGTTTTGGCAAGGCGTCCTGAAATTTCGTACAATTTTTTCTGGACAATTTTTCTGGACTAGTTTATGCGCTGCCTCATATGCAACGTAAATCAAATCTTTGAACGATTCACATTTCTTTCAATATAATACGTTTCTGCTGATATTGTTTCGTTCTGAAATTTGATTTGAAAAAAGAAACAATCTTTGTATTATTTTGGTGCTCTTTTAGAAACATTCAAATGCTATTTTTAACCATTTATAAAAGTGGGTATCAAGTGATTTTAGTTCTGTGGAAAAACAAAAAAAGATTAAGAAAAAATTTTGTTGAGTATTTTTTTATTTTTTCACAAAAACACAAATTTTTTTTGGTAAAGAATTTTTTAACGAATTATGCAAACAAATTTTTTGAAACAATTTGCAAATTATCTTATCATAGTGTAGCAATTCAGATTGCTCACATAATGAAACGATTTTTATAGAAATATAGATTTGGGAAATCTTCAGAATGTAAATAGTCCACATTCGTTATCAAGCAGATATTTTTTGTTAAATGATACTTTTAAATCTAAACGGTTTTCACAAATTAAACCTGATTTCATTGCCTAAAATTATTCATGAGGAAGTAGATTTCATTTCTATCCTAAATAACAAAATTTAAATAGAGATACTAAACTCATTATTCGTTCAAATCTCCAGGGTTTGCTTGTGAATATTTTAATAGTTCTTTTAATTGAGGCCAAACAATTTTTATCTCAACTTCTTCAAATAAATCGTTTTATTAACATTTTTGTAGAAATAATGTTTTAAATATTAGCAATTTTAGAAATATATAATTTTTTGGGTTTCTTTCTTTCCTATTTGGAAAATGTAATAATCTAAATAGATTGGTTCAGAATCACCCATAGAAAAATTCTGCGATTGCTGAATAGGGTGGTGCAAATCTTTTTTTAATTTACATGCATATTTCCTGGAAATTTATTCTAATCCACAAAAAAATTAATTAATTTTCTTTCGTTTGAAAAAATTATATTTATAGGTGGCTCAAGACCATGAAGTTTAACACGTATTTTTCATAAGAAAAAAAAGTGTTGTATATTTTATTCCAAATAGTCAATAGTAGGTGAATCGAGTTGAAACTCAATAAATCAATCTTACAACAAGAGACAAAAACAAACAATGGAATGATAAAAGAAGGTGGGAACAGACTTGTAAAAGTTTTATTTTGATTTACAACGATAGGTTTATTGCAAAGCGTAAAGAAAAATTTGGAATTACACATATTTAAATATCAGCCCCCCCCCCTCCTTCCTGCAGAAAATACGTCTCATCCATAATAATATAGATATATAGAGAATGAAAAAAAAGTTTTAAGTTAAGTAATTAATATGTTATAACATCTCACTGGACATGGTGGACTTACTGCAGTCAGAAAAATGCTTTAGGTACTCTATTACCACTTTTGATAAATAATATTGTTTCTGACTTTTGTCTCTGGCAAGAAGGGAATTAAAGTCAGATATCAATTTTACAAATATCTGCTTTGTTTCAAAAAAATATATTCGAAAAAACAAAGAGACTGTTGAAAAAAAATATTCTTTCAAATGTTTATTTATTATTTGTTCATAACTAAAAAGGCAAAGCAAAGCTAAAAATTTTAGAAAAATCTGCAACTTTCTAGCACTTATTTAGTAGCAAACAGTTATAAACAATAATAAATTGTTTGAATTACTATTTTTAATAACTTGCATTCACTAGGACTATTAAACAAGTCAATACAAATTTTAAAATTTCAGAAAAAAATCAAACTATCTAACATTTCTACAAGAAAAGGTAGTTATAAACAATAATGATTTATTTAAATACGTATTTTTGTGAAATTTAATTATTCAGTAGGCCACTTAAAGTAAAAAATAGACAGATACTTAGGTATTTCAGAAAAAACTGCAATTTTCTACCAATAAGCAAAGAGAATATTATTACCAATAGTCATAAATTGTTCAGAAAATTATTATGTTAACTTCAATCAATTATTATTTCACACTAATGGAAAAGTAGAGAAAAGTTCAGGGAAAAACTGCAACTATCTAGTATTAATATAGAGAATATTAATAATAATAATAATGGATAGTTTAAAAAACTATTTTTATCAACAGTGATTGACTATTACCTCACTTATGTAGCATCTAATAAGCTGTATAAAGTACTATTTTTATGTATTACAAACAATTTGCATTTATAAAAAAATCATGATTAGCGTAAAAGCTCGAAAACCCATGTTTTCACTTATGGATTTTTTTGATCCTACAAAACAGGCTTATGGGGGGGGGGGTGATATTTAAAAAGTAATATTTTATTCGTATTCTCTGGCTAATTGTGTAAAGAAATCTTGAGTTTCAATTCGATTCAGCTAATATTGATATAGTGTAGATTCAAACAAATTTCCGGGTGATATGCATAAAAATTCGAAAAAAATTTCTTTGCGCATTTTTCGACCACCCTAATGCTGAATCATCTCTTGTATAAATCTGAAAAAATCGAGTTTAGCGAAATACCTATCTTGTTAATAATTATGTCAAATATCAACATAAATTTCATTTTATTATATGCTATTTTCATTTAAAAACAAAATCAATTGTCTCACTGATGATGACTTTTTCCTGTGTTTGGCTTCTTCTTTAGGGAGGTTTCCCTATATCTCCGACACAATCAACACTTCTCTATTCGCACCTCGAGCTTTCTGCCTTCACAAATTGGATTTTGCCAACAACTTAGAATCGTAAGAGGTCTCGGATAGTCTCGCAAGTTGATGTCTGTAAGAATTCGAGAAGTAATTATCGACGACGACTACTGGCCGAGTCCGAGACGAATATAGCATAGAGGGAAGTAAGGACATAAACAAAGCGAGATGGAGAGTGTGCGAGAGAAAGAGGAACGAGATGGAAAGGCGGTGCGTGGAAGGAAAGGTTGAAGGGGGCAAATTCGAAACGAATTCTTTTGTTTCGAGTTCTCCGCAAAAGGAGCAAGTCAAGAAAAAAACGATGCTGGTCCGCAAAGCAGAACAGGGCAGGGACGCAGGCAGTCCAGCATACTGGCTTGGACTAACGTCGACTGCCGTGGCTCGGTGTGCACACTGCACGGTGGAATATAAGGTTTTATTTTCGAAATTTATGATTGTCAATAAATTTTAAAAGCGTTTCGTCTGGAGCCCTTAGGGCTCGCAGGGCTGACCAAACCCAAAGCAGAGAAGAAAAGGGAGAGGGCCATACCGCGATCTTTTCCTTTCTCTCTCTTTTCCTTTTCATCCATCATTATCCCTCTCTTTTCCTTTCAGGTTTGTCCTCTTTTTCCCTCCCTTTCCCTTTTCTCTTCGCAATTTCTTTTTCTCTTTCTCTAATTCCCTCTTGTCTATTTTTCTCCCCTCTTTTTCAATCATCCCCTCTGTCTCTCTCCCTCTTTCTTCTTTTAGAACTCTGCTGAGTTTCCTACATATGCGAGGGCCCCTATGGGGATTCGGGTTTAGCGGTTAATTGCGTTTGGTGCAACCCGCGTGGATTTTACAACCGCGATTTTCATCCTTTTTTTCCATTCCCACTCGGATTCATACCACTCATACCCAGTCGAACTGACCCTACGTCTCTCTTTTTCTCTTGATCTTTTAATATTTTTTCCTTGCACTCGTCTTGTTTCCCCTTTCCATCTACTCCTGTTTTGCTCCTCTCGCGATGTTTAATTGTTCGACTGGTTCTCCAATAGGTCCGTTGGCACAGCACCATATACCCTTCAGGGTTCGAGAAGAACGCGAGCGATCGTTTCACGTTCGCCGATTGCCTCCCGCGGTGATTGCGGGAGTTCAGAGCAAACCACTTTCGATTTTCTGTCTCAAGAAGTTGTCCACTTATCTGTCCACTTGGGCCCAGGTTCCTGACCCATTTTTTGTCTCTTCAAATTTATCAGACTTTATTCTATTCAATTGGTTTGTCGAAAAAGAAAATTCTGACAATGTCACCATAATTATACAAAAATGTCGTATACTCCATCTTGTTTCATCCTAATACTATATTAGGAATCTTGCTTATAAAATTGGCTTATAAAATACCCCTCTTCGATATCCTATTGTGCTCAATACCAGTTTTTGGTTACAAATTTCTTTTATTGCCACCCACTGAATCCATTGCAATGGCTAAAAAACTTTGCATTTCAAATTTTGGCTAAGTCGATCATTACCCGCCCCAGGGTTTAACAGTAACGCGTTACAAGAAGAGTTATTTTATTTTAGTAACGATAACGGTAACGCGCTATTTTTGAAAAAGAGTTACTGCAACGGTAACGCGTTACAATTTTCTGGTAACGGTAAACAAAAAACCAATTAAATGATGTATTTCCTTACTCCCTTGCACACATTTCCTTATCTAAAGAAATTATTCATCCGGTACGATACGGGATTACCTGTATGCAAGCATCTAATTATCAGTGTGAAATGGTGTTTTATGTACCAGAAACCATTTTTACATTCATGGATTTTTTTGGGATCCTATAAAACAGACTAACAGGGGTGATATTTAAAAAATGATATTTAATTTATATTCTTTAACTGATTGTGAAGAGAAATGTTAAATTCCAACTTGATTCAGCTAATATTGAGGATTCCAAATAAAATGTAAATAAAAACTTTTTTTTCCTATGGTAATCATAAAAATTCGAGAAAAAAAATGTTCAATGCATTTTTTAACCAACCTACTATTCTGTACAGCTGGATTGATACTTTTTGACAAAAGACATCGCATGTGCGATTACTTTTTCGGTAAATTGGTACTGTTGAAAAAAATATAAACTTTTATGAAAAGTTTTAAGTAGACTGCAGCATAAATTTATAAACCTGTTAATAGTTTAAATAAAAGACATCTTATAGACGAATTCAGTATTTTTTAAAATTACTTTACCTATCTGTAAATGTAATATTCAGTTTAATTAAAATTTTCAATGAAATGTATACCAAATTCTTAAAATTCTTTTTGAAAAATTCAAATAATGTATTAAATATAAAATAAAAAACTATAACAAGGTAAAATGTTACTTTTTCCAGTAAAGGTAACGGTAACGCGTTACTTAGAAAAAAGTAATGACAATGGTAACGCGTTACAAATTTTAGGCATTAACGGTACCGTTAACGCGTTACTTTCAGACAGTAACGTGCCAAACACTAACCCAACCTTCCTGCACCTTATAGACGAGAATTATAGTTTTTAATTTATTGTATATTTTCCACTAAAAAGCTTGCGGTTCTCAGTTGGGCAAAAGAATGGACAACAGCTAAGAAAGTCATGTAAATTTTTTACTTTTGCATATTTTTTCCCATGTAAATGTGATTTAAAAAATATATCACATCCATATCAGCAAAAAATAACGTAACTGGGAGATAATTAATGAAACAATTTCGCTAAGCCAAATAATTAATAACAATAATATTAGAGGAATTCTATTTTATTAGGATATGAACCGCCTACCGTTACGGAATTTTCCGTAAGACCAGCTCTTTCCAGCTCTGCAAGGGACTAGCGTTACTGCAATGTTCAGCTCTTCTGATGGCTATGCAAAAATTTCGCACTGTAGAGTTTTGATAGGGGGTTTGAAGCCATTTCGATTGATAATATAAGAAAAAAAATATTTGTCAAAAATGAAAATCAAAAACAAGTTTGAAATGTTTGGAAAAATGCATATTTTATTATAAGAAATAATTTGATCTCAAAAGAAAAATTAGGGTGTTTCCTTCAAGAACTTTGTGGCTTAAAAGTGAGGTTTTCATTTCTTATTAATGAAAATAAGTGACGAGTGGTTTTTGCGAGTAAACCACCTGTTTCGGCGACTTTCCACTCTTTTATGAGAAATAAAAAAATATTGTCTACCTCAATTTCAGTAGGTTTTTCCACGCCATTTTCATTGATCGGAATCATTTTTTAAAACAAAAACATGAACTTTATCGCTGAAGGTCAAACATAAATGTTATTTTTTCATAGAAGCACACATTTTTACAATTTTTTCAAGACTAGACAGCAAGTTTGAATTTTTCCTTTACGTATATAGGGAGATTAAAAGGTAATATTGAATTTTTAATTGGCGAAATTAAGTTTTTAGTGCTCCGGTTCTCAAGGTTCTTAAAGGAAAAATTCCAAGGTTTCCTTCTAGTAAAAAAAATCAAATAAGCGCCCGTGTTACCCGTGTAGAAATTATGACCGGGTTCGGGCCGGATTCCGGCAGGGTTGCCCTGCTTGTATCCTGAATCTGGACAGGCTGCCCGGCCGGATTCTGGTTTGTTTCGTCACGCTGCGCTGGTCGGATCCCGGACGGATGTAACCAATCGGCTCCCGGCCGGGTTATCCGATCGGATCCCGGATACAAACAGGGTAACCCGGTCGGGATCCGACCGGTTTTTGACTGAGCTCCTCGATCGCATTTTACTGCAGACTTTTTACCACAGCGAACATATTCTAACAACTGGTAGAGATAAGAATCTTTGTCAGCACTTATTTCCACCTGTTAAAAGATATTGGAATTTCAATTTAAGAAATGCATTCATAATAATAAATATATTAACTACAAATATTGATTCAATGTAAGTACTAAAATATAGGTTATGATTCTTATGTTTCTGTAAGAAATTGAATTATAAGAAATTAAAGTTAAATTGCATAAGAAATTTACCTTAAGCGTAACTTAGTTTGCATAGGTTTTTTTACAAGAGATAAAAAAAATTTCAGGGGTTTTACGTGACATCCTAACCTATGAAACCGGTTGAGAAAATTGATTTAACATTAACGTTGAAGAATAATAATAATGCTTACTTATTAAAAAAATAATTCACTTACCTTTATAAATAATCTGCTTGCTCCAGAAAATTGGATACAATTTTGTAAAATTTACCAAATTTCTTAACGGATAACCTGGCGTCCACCGACGTTTTACTGCGTTTTTAGCATTAAAGACTCCGGAAGTCGCCGAATCGTTATTACGTTCAAACATGATAACGTAATTCAAAACCTTGTTCGGAAAAAGTTATTTCTCTTTTTACTACGTTTTTTGCTTATTCAAGATAATATATAAATACATTAAAAGTAAGAAAAAATCGCATCACAAAAAAAATAAGTATAGTTTCACTGGGAAACTATGTTTGAAAATAAAAAAGAAATTGGTCAACGATTTTGCGGTCACGGCAAGTCTGGGAACCGCAGAACCAAAAGTGGGAAATCATATAATTAAAATTAGTTTAATTTTTCTTTCATAATTAATAAAAAAACACCTAAAACATAAAAAATTGGTCTTTCCCCTGTCAGATATTTACAAACGACCCACTTACGGCAGTCGTTTGTGGATATTTCTTCAGATGTTTTTAGGGTTATGATGCTTCTATTATGCACAATTTTTGGCCTGACTGGGTTCCGGTGGGAACTCGGTCAGATTCCGGCCGAGCAATTAAATTAATGGAAAGGGCGTAAGTACCTATCAACACTGTACGAGAAAAAAATATTTCTGTAGCCATTAGAAAGGTTAAAATCGTCAAAACAGATACCTAATAAATTCTCGAAAATCACTATTCGCTTATTTTCATCAGTAAAAAATAAAAATGCCACTTTACCCTCAACGTCCATGAAGAAAAAACCTAAGATTTCTTTTAAAATAAAAAAATGAAATAAAAAAATAGTATTTCCTTTTTTAAAGTCTCTACTGGATACAAATTTTTATATCGCCATCAGAGAGATTAAAAATTACCGAAAATAAGCGATATCCACGAGAATCTAAAAACCTTCTCCCCATGGTGAATATTTATCCAAACGACCAAAAATTGTCACCATAAAGTACTATATAAGAGCAAAACACTTCATTCAAGTTTCACTTACATTGAACAAATTATCTTTTTTGAATTAAATAATAATGACGCTTATGTGATTCTTAGAATGATAAAAAAAAGTTTTTTTAAGTCTTGGCCATACCCATTTTATGTTATTTAGTGTAGAAATATTTCCCCAAGTTTTTTAGTTGTATAAAAAGTAAAGACAGCTCTGTCTTAAAATAGAAACAAATTCGACAAATCGTTTA
>NC_046666.1:77053625-77062989 GCF_010883055.1 Belonocnema kinseyi | reverse complement strand
GGAATGTTCAATACAACCAAAATTAGTTTTAGCTCAATAATTTATTCCGTTGAATACCTACTCACTAAATCTTAATTAATTCGATTTTACTAGTTACTAGTGAAATTCCGCTAAATCAATTAGAGAAAAGTGAGTAACTATGAAAATTATTAGAAAATTGTTCATTTGATTTGTCGAAATATTTACTATTTCGTTAGTGGAAATGTAATGATTTCTTAGTGGGAATACATGAATTTACTTCGTACATATTAATTTAAAAAAGTATAGAAATGAGAAACGTGAAAAGGAGAAAATTCTAATAAATAAAAGAACGAGGTTGTGTAATATTTTCTCCTTTATTGAAACAATATAGGGCGATATTGTGAAACTGGTAAGTAGACGATGTCACCTTCACCAACGCGGAAAATAAAAATTGTTCGTGAGCTTATTATCTCTAGCCTTACCTGCATCACGTAAAAAATAACTCCACATAATGATAATGACATTCAATAAACACAAAAACACGCCAAATACACATTGATTCGTTGGTCTATCATTTTACATCGTACATAATCGACAAAAGAAGTACACTAATTGATTGTTAACCGAAATCACTATAAAGCCAATTAGTTGATAATTCAACTAATTGACATTATTGGAATAAACTTTCGATTTTGTTACTATTCTATTGTAGTGAAATTTTAAAATGTTACTGTATTTCATTAGTGAAAAATTCAACTAATGCTTCAATTATTAACATTTTCACTGATTCAGATTTTTTTAGTTTTTCAATTTTTTATCTTTTGAAATATAGGTTGTCCTTTTTTTTGGAGAAAACAATTGGATATGCTAATGCCATAGACATTGGGCACATGTAATTGTTTGATAGTGAAATCACCGAATTTAATCAGTGATGGTTAGGTTATACTAGGATGTAATTGGGTTTTAATTTATCAGAATTTAAGCTTCCTTCACCCTCGAACCATTAGTAATAAGCCCAATTAATCAATTAGTATTAAAAAATATCGAAAATTGTATACCAATCACAGAAATATTGTTTTTTGAATTAATAACAGTTTATTTGATTCATCCAAGCAATCATAAACATTCAAGAAATCAATGTTGTCCAATGAAAACAGAATCAGAATAAAGAATCGCGTAAGTATTGAACGTTACTATGAAACAAACTGTATAGTTTTGTTTTTTGATAGACATTTTTCATTGTAGAAATATTTCTTTTCTAATGTAAAGGACATCTGCAAGAACCGTAAAAAATGAGGATCTTGTTTGCTGGTACGATCCATTTCGTCCCGCAGCGGAGTGCCACCCCTGCCCCTGTTTTTAACCTGAGGCGACACGATAAATAACGAATGCCTTTTCCACGCCTCCGAAATGTTGGTGATTAGCCATGAAATATCGATTTTCGTATACGAGAAATTACTGTGAGCGCAAACGTCGGCCAGAGATTCTTCAGGCGCGAGGGGCAGGGAGGTGTTGAGCTTCTTCTTCTTCTTACAATTAGAGTTTCTCGCAGGGCAAAACACTCGAGATATGATACCGGGAGTTGCTGAAAAAAATTTCATTCCGAGATGCCAGAAGCTAAATATTGTCGATTTGCAATTATAATCGTTTTCTGGTTCTGATCTTACATTTTGAGAGATCAGAAAATGATGTAAAAGAGTTTCAAATGTTTTTAAATGTCTAATAAATCCGAGAAAGGATTACAGAGAGTGTAATTAAGTGTAATTTTATTCCCTGATTTTCAAAATGATTCCTCCTTCATCGATATAGATTTGCAAAGAAAATTTTCACCAGGTTATTGGTTTATCATATTCTATTAATAGAAATAGAAAAACGGTTCATAAATATAAAAATTATTCAATTTTTAATCTTATTCAAAGTTAAAAATCGTATTATTTATAAGAAATTAGAAGAAAAGAATAAAAGTTGACAAGCTGTAAAATTAAAATACTTAAAACTAGAAGAAAAAAATTATTAGTAAGTTATATGTAGATTCAGTTTGATATTGATTTCTTTTAATTTCCAATTTGAAATTTCTCAATTTAAAATATAAATATTTCAAATAATTTACTTTTTAAATGCCAAACATTAATCATTCTAATTTACAGAAAAATTTAAAAAATGCTGAGAAAATAAATAAATTTGATAAAATTAGAGGCGAATGACCAATTTGCCTATTAAAATCATCTTGAGGATGAGTTGTTATTAATTCAATTTGTATATGAACAAACTACAAAAATGAACAAAAATGATTAATTAAAAGAGTCCTACGAATGATGATATTTTTTCATGTAGCTGGGACGAAAATGCTTTTCTTCACTCATCTTCATGTATCTGTAGGCGTCTATTCCGTGGAGAACTGCAGGTTTGCAATTCTCACGCTTTTTGCTAGTTTTATTCCGCGGTCGCCGGATGTGTACGGTCGGATGTGTACGGTCTAAAATTTTATGATTTTTCATTTCAATATTGCTTTCGTTCCATAAACTTTACTTAATTCCATAAATTGGAACATTAAGTTTTTTATATTGCGAATTTCATTTGAAGGTGGATTATTTACAGTTGGTAATTTATAACAATGTGAATTGATTTTGCAGGTTGCGTGTTTGAGGCTTTTATATTCTTTTTACTTTGAACCTCGTTGTTAAATATTACTTTCATTTATTAGAATAAAGAAATGTATTTAATTTAGACAAGTTTCAATTTTTACAATACACTTCCATGAAACATGCCGAGAATGGAAGTTGAGAATCGAAAATTGGTAAAAAAAAAATAGGTCGTTCTTTCTCACATAATATCTCGATCCCTATTTATTGGAAATATTATAAATAGGGCTCAATCGATGCGAAATTTGATAAGCTTTCTGACTCAATGCCTAACTCAATTTATCACTGAGATAATCATGAAAAAAGATAAGCATATCATTTAAAATACGATTTTTTTTAGTGTACTAATAATTTTTGCCGGTATTGTATTTGACGTTATGTTCGAGGTTTTTTCTAAAATATGTATAAGATCCTTTCAAATTAATTTTTTTCTTATCAATAAAATTTTATGATGTCTTAAAATAAAGAAGAACTTAATTTAATACTTTTAGCCATTTTTGCATCAAACTATTTCCTTTTAAATCGGTATTATTTAGATAATCGATACTCTGCACTTTTCTAACGTCATTATTATTCCACCAACTTATTGCTAAAACTCTTAAATTAAGTACTTGTTGGTTATTTATCACATCATTACATTGTATTGTTGAGGAAAAATATATCTTGAAGAATTTCATAAATATTTTCGCCAAAATCTAACTATTGACGCGCGGCACCGAAAAGGGTTTAACAAACCTTTTTCTTAAAAATATTTATACAAGCAGTTTTGTTTCTTAAAATTTTTTCGTTTGTGCCCTTTTGGCAAAAAACGTAACTTTTATTCCAGATGAAAACAATCTCTTTTCTCCATTATGTGGTCATAGGGCACGAGTATCATTGGTGTATAAAGATATTAGATGCTCGGTTGGTTTCCTGATTTCGATCGGTCAAGAAATTTCCTCAATTGTTGAGAATCTGATTCTCTTTTCTGTTTTTATCGTCCTATAACATCTCTTTCCTCGTCTGTATTATCGGTAAAAACGCCATTGACGCATTTGAGGTTTTCAAATAAAAATGTCAGATGGCACTGAAAATTTGGAAGACTCAAATAATTATTACTAATTTTACCAATTGAACATGCATTAAGATTATTTCAAGGAAATAATAAAAATATATGTTGAAAAATTTTAAAAATCTTCTACAAACCATATTTTGAAATGTTCTTTTTACTAAATTATTAGATATTATTATAACTATTACCATTGAAGAAGGGATTTAAATAAGGCCCATTTAGCTACAAAATTCTATAATTAGAATATAATTTTCATTATGCATCTATATGAGACATAATTACAAAAACTGTACAAAAGTAAATTTAAGGATATAGAAGACAAAGAGGATTATACTATTGAAAATCATATTTAGGAATTTAAATAATTAATAAAATAATTAAATAACTTGATCCAAATACACATTTCACTCTAAAAACTATGATTTTTGGGGCCTGCTATGTCTATTTTAATATTTCATGACAATAGTTAGGTCAATTGTTTATTTGCGAATGTTAATTCTGACACAGACAAGACAGTTGATCGAAATATACGCTCTTTCGAGACGAGTATATGAAGCTTATTAAAAGATTGTTATGCTAATATTGTAGAGCTTCCAAAAAGCAAAGTTTTCCCTTTCTTGAATTTTTTTCATATCGTGCGTTGTCTGGCATACAATTTTCATTTTCCCTTTTTTTAAACTTGAAAATGCTATAACAGTGGTGATTTTATTTTTATCGCAAAAAACACGCGAAGAATAATTGTTTAACTTTCTGACTACTACACATAGCCTTACATGAAAATTAAAAATTCCAAAATTTGAAAACATGTTCTAACTTTTTGAATTTGTTTCCAAAATAGCTGGCTAACGAATTTTACCTTTAGTTTCCGACACTTACAGAGTCTACCAGAGGCCAATCTAATAGATTAATTCTTTCACTTTCTTTCACTGAATTAAAAAAATTAGTTCGTTGAAGCCAATAATGACGATTTTGATTAAAGTTCTTTTTATGAATTTTTCCTGTGATTTTGTTTGGAGAAGTTGGAATGAAATTCACTGGCATGCCAATGATATCCGTCGATCGAGTATATGATCAAAGCGTCCGTCTCGTTATTTGTACGGACGTACAGCCAGAAACCATGCCGTAGAATAATTACTCGTAATCAAGTTCAATCTAATGCTGGTTGGATGACGAGGCTGTTACCGTGGTCTCGATCATTTCTTCTTTATTCTTCTTCAACGAGAGAACCAACGGCAGCACCAGGAGCGCGAGTATTAATTAAAAATCGAGGCTCTCTACGGGACTCGATTTCAGATTGACCGATTACGTTTTGTTCTTAGTATCGTATTCGCTACTCTTTCCCCATCTTCCTTACAAGCTACCAATTCAACCACTCCCCTTCCCTTTGTAAATGCTCTTCGCTTTTGCAAATGAAAGGCAAACCAAAAATTAAGGGGGAGTGCAATATACGTTTTTTAAATATCCGAATATTAATACCTTAGACTTGCAATTTACTTATAAGGACCCTAAATTAAACTTCCATCCACATAAGCTTGAAATTATATTCTCATGTCAAAAAAACATTAATGAATGCACTCTCCGTCATAATTTCGAATTTTTCAAAGACCTTACTAAAGTCCCTCTTACTGACCACCCATAAATTACTTAAAAATCGCATGTTGGAAACTATATAGGAAACTATATGGAAAACTATACAGGAAACTATATAGGAAACCATATGAGAAACTATATAGGAAACCACATGAAAAAATATATACAGTAATTTGAGTCAAGAAACTATACAGTTTCCCACTTTTTCCTTATTCAAAGATTTTTTTTAAATTGTAAAATATTAAAAATTTTAATATTGGAGTTTGAAGTCAAGCGATGGGTATTATAAATTATTATAAATCGTATTATAAATTATATATTATAAATAATTTTTTAATTTATTTATTAATTTATATTTATATTATATTTATATTTATTCATTAATTTATTTATAATAATTATATATTATAAATTATTATAAATCGTATTATAAATTATAAGTATGTAGGATGCCATTATCGAAAAAAAATAAAGATAAAGTTTAGATCGATTCCAGGTGAAAGATTCACCGCAACAAAAATTAAACTTGTCAGATAAACTTGACATGAATCGAAGATAATTTTCAATTTTTAACCTTGCCTGGATAATCTTTCGCATTATAATCGCTCCCCGAGTAAAAATGGTTCGACTTGAGTTCGACTTGTTTATTTCTTGAGTTCGTCTCCAGGATATCGATGTCTGGCTGAGTCTAAACTGAGTCGATACATAGGCCTTCGTCTTACTTTTATGACCTCTACAGGAAAAACGGCAGACAGACTACACTAGCATATCTGTATGTTTTTGGGATCGGTGAATTCGAATCCGGTGTCCAAATAAGCAAGTTGGCTCGTATTTTTCTGAAAAACGAAAAAATAGACGTAAAATTGACAAAAACAGCGATTGGGATTGTCGTTTACTGTAGATTCCCTTTGCGTCTCACGTTTCGCTGTTTTTAATTTGCGTTAGTCTCCTTGAATGGCAAAAGTAGGATTTTTTGTAAATAAGTTTTATTTACTTTTAGCGTTACCCAGGAACAACGACGTGGACGTACAAAATTCTGTTCCCTTTAGGGTGCTTTATTACCATGAGTCCCCTTGCATATCGAGCTTATAGGGTTCTTTTATTTTTTATTTTTCTTCATATCGCTTGTATCGAACCTTTTTGTCCTCAAAACACCAACGTAGTGGGTTTAGCTTTCGTTTGGTACCTTGATTGACTTGATCTCGTTTTAAACTCCAACAGTAGTCAGCCATCATGTTGATATCCTAACATCCCTGATATCGCCTCTCCATCTCTTTTATATCCTGGTGGAAACGTTCGCCTTGCTCTTCACTAAAGTCTTCCAAGTTGTTTGGAAACTTATTGATATGCGAATGAAGAAAACGTAGCTTCAAATTCATAAGGCAGCCTAGTTTACCAAAGTTCGTTACCATTTCTGAAACTACATTTTGATAGTCTGGACTCCCCTCTTTTAATTTTGCTTCGAAAAGTTGTGGAAATTGATCTTCCAAATACGCATAGCAATCGCCATCCTTGTCAATCGCTTTAACAAACTGTTTCATAAGACCCAGCTTTATATGAAGGGGTGGAATCTGAACTTCTTTTGGGTCAACTAGAGGATCTTCAATTATAATTTTTTATCCTTGCACAAACGATGTTCTTTTTGGCCATCTTTTTTTTTGTAATGACGAACGCGATCTCGACCGTCCCATAAGCACAAGTAACAAGGTGTTTTTGTATATCCTCATTGTTGTCCTAAAACGATTCCAAGAATTTTGAGATCCCCGCAAATTTTCCACTTATAAGTTGAATAACTGATTTTTTCCAGGACAAATTTTAAGTTACTGTAATGCTCTTTCAGTTCCGTAGAATGTGCGATTGGAATTGGAGCGTAAACATTAGTATTATGCAATAAAACTCCTTTTAGACTGCGCTTAGAAGAGTCAATGAATAGCTGCCAATTTTCCGGTCTATACAGTCCATGTTTCATTTTTTCCATTAATCCGTCAATGTTTTTACAATAGACTAATTTTCCATGATCATTTTCTTCAGAATTAAAAAACTGTCTAAACTCTGAAGCATCTTTAGGGAGACCGAGATCTCGCGATAAATCATTCAATTCTTCAGACTTAAATAGCTTAAGAACTTTATTCTTTTCATTGTCTGGTATGTACACTTCTGCATTAACATCGCTGCTTTTATCAACATCCTCGTCATTACCATAATCTGAAATGTCACTTTCATCACGATCAAAATCTTCATCAGTACTTTTATTTCCTTCTACTTCAGTCGGCTGTCTGTCAAGTGCCCAATTTTTTTAGTTTTTTGTAACATCGCTATTTTTAACAGATTTAGTGACGCTAGGTACATCAGAATATTCGATAGCACTTTTCTTTTTTCTATTGATTCCTGTCAGGTTTGTCATACAAAAGTAGCATTCCTCTTTCCGAACAGGTTTCCTCCATATCGTACGTTCTTGAATCCTAAAGTTTTTCTTATTTCCTTCTCTGTCTTTCAATCGATTGAATGCCTTATAACAAGCACTGCAAATTTTGCGAGGAACCCAATTTTCACTTTGGTTTTGAACTTCCATACCAAAATAGCTTTTATAAATTGTTTTCATGTCATCGCTGATTACTCTTCGATTTTCTAAAACCTCAAATTTACCACATATGTAGCAAAATGCATCTGGATCACCCACACAATTATGCGCTATAGTGGAAGTGAATAAATTGGAATTGAAACAGCGCTTAGAAAACATGATCTGTTTTGATTTGGGAGTTTATACTAATAGTATAAGTATAGCATAGTAAACTAGTGATTTGAAAACACAAAAAAGAAACTGATAATGGTTTTTAAAACTGTTCTAAAGTCACATTAAGAAGCACGCTTAAAGAGATTGTCACCACTGTTCTCTTTACTAACGTGAAGTTCGAGCACGGTCTTTCATTTGTTTGTTTCACAGTCATTTGTTTTGACGTGAAGTTCGAGCGGGATCTGTTATTTGTTTTGTTCACAGCCATTTGTTTTGTTCGATTTTATCTCTATTTTTGCGTTTTTCGAAAAAATATGAGCCAACTCGGTTATTTGGACCCCGGATTCGGATACAACTACCCAAAAAACATATATATGCTGGTTAAGTCCACGGGTCATGAAAATATATCTTTTTTTTTTGCAAAAATATACACGAAAAATCGCTGTTTCTGTCGACTTTGCATCTATTTTTGCGTTTTTTAATAAAATATGAGCCAACTGGGTTATTTGTACCCCGGATTCAGAATCAGTGACCCCAAAAACATAAGGATATGCTGAATAAGTCCACCGGGGATGAAGATATATATTTTTTTGCAAAAATGTGCACGAAAAACCGCTGTTTTCGTAGATTTTACCTCTATTTTTGCATTTTTCGATCAAATATGAGCCAACTGGGTTATTTCGACCTCGGATTCGTATTCAGCGACCCCAAAAACATAAGAGTATGCTGATTTAGACCACCGGACATGAAAAATTTTGTTGTTGCAAAAGTATACAAGAAAAATCGCTGTATTCGCCGATTTTACGTCTATTTTTGCGATTTGCGTAAAAGTATGAGCCAAATTGGTTATTTGGGCCTTAGATTTGAATTCAGCGACCCAAAAGACATCTAAATATGTTGGCTAAGTCCACCGGGCGAGAAAATATATTTTTTTTTTTGCATAAATATACCTGAAAAATCGCTGTTTTTGTCGATTTTACGTCTATTTTTTCGTTTTTCAAAAAAAAAACGAGCCAACTTGGTTATTTGGACATCGGATTCGAATTCAGCGACCCCAAAAAATGTTTAGATATGCTAGTGTAGTCTGTCGGACAGACCACTTTTTTTGTGTGCCGATGTTATCGAACCTTTTTTGACTCATAAATGAGATTCAAATTGATGAATGAAAAATTTGTAATTATTAAATTAGTTATTTTTAATTTAAAACTTTATAATCGTAGGGGCTGAACGTGTATAACCCTTAAAAATTTTCATAAAAAAAATATAAATCTTAACTTTCTAGAAGGATCTCCTAAGCCGTTAGAAATACGTAAAAACAAACAACATTTTCGGTATCATCGTCAAACAAGTATAATACAAATAACAATCGGTAAATAAGTTGATTTA
>NC_046666.1:77052290-77053525 GCF_010883055.1 Belonocnema kinseyi | reverse complement strand
CTTTTTTTAGGGCCGGTATACGCTCGAAGTTATAAACCGCACGTGTTGGAGTCATAAAAATACGACTCAAGAGATAAAATTATGTGTTCAAGGCATAAAAACTTGTCTCCAAGACATAAATTAAAGTCTGGTCCCATCTCAAAACTGAGACATGCTCAAGTCGAACTTTTCAACTTCAGAATGTCTTGATTGGGGGAAATTCAAGTCGAACTCAAGTCGAAGCATTATTATTGGGGTCCATTAAATAAGTTCAAATGCATCTACAATAACTATTATTTATTTCGGAGGAAGTATATCAGTAAGACCAATTTTTGTTCGTGTTTTCTGTTGCTGATTCTAAATGTTTTATCGAAATTTGCTCACTTCAGCATCACGAATTAGACGAGATCAGAATTATTCTCTTAACCTCGGGAAAACTTTCGCCGAAATATGTTTAATTTTTAACTGTTGCAAGTCCTACCTGCAACAAATTTTAACTTTTGTTTTTTTTGTGTGCTTTGAAATCTGGTGTTCGATTTGTAGCTCGAATTCATTTATACTTTGCTACTTTCCCGTTGCTGTTAAGGATGCAGTAGCAAACGAAATCTTTTATTCCATTGTAGGATAAACTGTCGACAAATAGCATATAAACTTTAAAAGTGGGAAATTTTACATGCAACAAAACTTAACTTTAGTTTTTTCTGTGATACAAGAAACTATATTGGATCCCTGGAATTTTTGCACGACGTCATTTTTACTCTTCAGAATTGAAACATTTTCAATTATGTATCTATAAAATTGAATAAATTTCAATTTTTATTCTTAAAAATTTCATTATTACGAAAAAATCATCCAAAATCGCATTATTTTCTATTATACACGTTGAATATTGACGAGCCTTCAATTGCAAATCTTTGAAATTGAGGAATTTTCCATTGTAATTCTTAAAAAATGTAACTATATATCTATTCCCAAAAATATTTAAAATACCAACATTCCAAATCCTCTTCCATTGTAAATTTAAAAAATGAAAATAGTTTAAATTTGCAATAAAAAATTCTGTAATTCTGATGATTTAAATTTGACATTTAAAAGATTTAGATTTAAAAAGTTTTGTGTTTTGGTCTTCAAAATCATGAAATTTTAATCATTTTGATTTATAAATCTTTAAAATTAAAAAGTATTTAATTGTAAATCTTCAAAATTCTACTATTGAAGAAAGACTTATTCATAATTACGCCGAGATTTTGAACCGG
>NC_046666.1:77051189-77052190 GCF_010883055.1 Belonocnema kinseyi | reverse complement strand
GCATTCGTCTTTTGGTCTTATGATCAGCCGTTGGTTTTGTTTTACGGTTCGCATCGGCCAAAGCTCTCGCTGCATTATACACACAATAATTGATAGCCCAAAAATCAGATTCACCGGAAAAATGTCCACGAAGCTCGTCATCCATTTTAGCCAGATCTTTAGGCTTGAGAAAAACCTTGGTGTTGATGTTTCTCCGGGTCGTGAAGCATCGCTCTTCATCTATTGGATGCCTGCACGCGGTTGGTCTTACTGTCGCCTTTCTTTCTTTGTTGCCGGCTTGTTCTAGCTTTGGTAGAGTAGGCGTTCTGCTTACATAGCCCCTTTTACGGAGTAGTTCAGCATGGTTTCGCAGACGTTGCTGCGAAAATTGCGATAGCTCCGGGTGTTTCTCGCACCACAGAGCATGCAGCCGTGCCATGTAACCCCGTTCACGGGCCACACTCGCATCGTAGCAGTCTAGCAAGTCGTGATTCAGTCGCTCCTTCCACTCAAAAGTCACGAGTACCCGCCGATTCATCGCATTGAATCCATTTTAATTGGCTCCCCCAGCTCTAGATTGGTCGGCATTGTTGGCCGACCCATTGTCAGGAGCCCTGCGCGTTCTGTTGTTTTGAACCGCACTTACTACAACTATGTTTGGTGTTTTCATTGTTGTTCCCACGAGAAGCTAGGAAAAGGGGTTCGTCCATCCTTGTGGAGCCCCGCATGCAAGGATAAGCCTGCGTACTCTGAGAGGTCGCCCGTTATCCCAGAGTCACCGTTCTAGACACCTCACCCAGGTGCCATTCAGCTTTCGGCACGGTTTTAGCACCTCCGCTTGAGGTTTAATTCCTTCGCGACCACCCCTGGACAATTGTCCGCGACTGCCTATTTATTTTTGTAACCATATTCAGCAGAAACCCTTGGTACAGGGATCCTCTATCCGCAACCAGAAGACGCGTTCGGTGGCTTTGTCATAGGCCCTTCGGTTTGATTCTAGAGGAATCAAAACCGAACCGAAT
>NC_046666.1:77048500-77051089 GCF_010883055.1 Belonocnema kinseyi | reverse complement strand
AAGTATTAAGAGGGATGAAGAACTATTCCGCACCGGGACCAGATTGTATCAAAACCTTCTGGTGGAAGAAGTTTTCTTCAACCCATCAGCATTAGGCCCGTAATTTCACCTCATATTTGAAGTAGGGAAAGCCGATACCAGAGTGGTTGGTGGAAGGGCGTACAATACTCCTGCCAAAAATAGGCAACTTAGCTGACCCGAAGAACTACAGGCCAATAAATTGTCTGAACACGCTTTGTAAGATATACACAGCTATCCTAAATAATAGGATTGTTCGGGTAATTAAAGCTGTGTGGCAAAAAATGTATGAACAACGAGACTCAAAGAAAGGCGTAGCCGGATGTCGGGAGAACCTGCTCATCCATAGATGTATCTGCAAAGATGCAGCATTCTATCAGCGTGACCTATCGATGGCCTGGATTGATTATCGGAAAGCTTTCGATTCTACATCCCATAGACTTATCATCTGTCTTTTGGAAATCTTAAAGGTTCATCCGCAAATAGTTGGGTGCATAGAGAGGTTGATGTCGCTTTGGGAAACCAGATTTGCTATCTCATCTGGCAAAAATCGTGTGACAACTAATAAGGTCACGTTTCAGAGAGGTATCTTTCAGGGTGACACCATGAGCCCACTCCTCTTTTGCCTTACATTATTGCCACTATCTTTAGCACTGCTCCATTCCGAAGGGTACTTGTGCGGCAAACCTGCAGATCGAAAGTACAAGGTCACTCGTGTATTTTACATGGACGATCTTAAGATCTATGCTAAAAACAGAGAGCAACTGCATCTAGCTCTGGGAATTGTCGAACGAAATACTAAGGACATTGGAATGGAATTTGGGTTAGACAAATGCGCCAAGGTTTATTTAAAGCGAGGAAAACTTAATGGCATCCCTGAAGATCCTGAGCTCGTTGATAGAAGCGTCATACGATACCTTTGCGCTGGAGAGACTTATACATACCTGGGCCTGCCACAGAGCGGCATTCAGGATGTGACATCTATAAAGGATACTCTCCGAAGCAGATACATACGTCTTATCCGACAGATTTGGTCTTCCGAATTGTCGGCGAGGAACAAAGTATCTGCAACGAACATGCTTGCCGTCCCGGTACTACTCTATTCATTTGGAGTAGTTCCATAGACGAAGAACGAGCTCAGATCTCTTGATATTGGGACAAGACAGGTTATGCACATGAGCAAAAGCATGCATCTTAAGTCTTCCGTTCCGCGACTGTACATGTCACGCCGTCGAGGGGGTCGCGGAATATTGAGTCTTGAATGTCTTCACAACAGGATTATTCTGGGCACAGCACATAGAGTTGCAAATGGAAGAGACCCTCTTCTTGAAATGGTCAGGAGTCACGAAAAAGTGGGCAAAGGAGCATTTCTGTACAAAGTCGCGGAGGAGGCTGCTGAAACCCTCGGACTTGACTTCAGTATTAGGGATGAGCAAAATGCATCCAATCTAATCTATCTCGAGTACTCACTCCTGAAAGCTCGGATTAAGAAAGCACAAGAGAAAAACTTTCGTGAACAGCTCCTCGATAATAGGATGCACGGTACCTTCCACAGAAATGTGAAGGATCAGTCAATATCTTGTGACCTAACGTTTGCTTTCCTTAAATCGCCCGGATTGAAGTCTGGTAAAGCGGGTTTCAATTTTGCATGCCAAGACGGTGTCATTTCCACCTTATCATACCGTCGCCACATTTTGAGCCAAGACATTTCCGATGATAGCTGCAGGGCGTGCCATGCACACCCTGAGCATTTAGCTCACACTTACTTATTCTTTCTAGTCGCGACGCCTACAATGAAATTTGTTGTTAATGGTTCTTTTTTTTGTCAAAAATTATACTACCTGGCTCAAAACTGAAACAATATCTTCAAAATTCGACAATTCTGTCAACATTCATCCTTTTCGTTTAAAAATACTTTTTATTCGGTGGAAAATTCAATTTTTTTTTAATTGGGGGTACAAATGTCTGATTGAAAACTGATCTGTTTTAGTTGCTTGACATTTTCTTCTCAAGTGAAAATCTATCTATATTGTTGAAAATTCAACTGTTTTATCGAAAATACCTGATTTTGGCTGTGATTCGGATTTGAATATTTCTTTTATAATTAGTCTTTTTGGTCTTTTTTTTATTCTTTTTCTGGATCTACATTTTATATTTCTCCAATTCTGCACATTTGGAATTGAAATTTTCTTGTCTTTCAATATATATATCTGTGTATTTATGGGTTTTCGGAGAATCTTAAACAGGACGGTTTTTAACGACTCTCGGATATGACGCAGTCGTAAGTCGACCCCTACATTATCTTGTATTTTCCTTAACAGTTCCGCGGCAAATTTGAAAGAAAGCGGTCTCTTATATACTCGGTTGGAGAAGAAGCAAAATAGAAAATTTTCAATTTGGTATTAATGCACTTTCTTAAAATTGTGCTTCGATATGCAGTTACTGGGAAATCCGGAAACGTACTTAAAGATAAGTAATTCATAGCAATTGGTTATAATTTCACGATAAAAGAAAGAAAACAAATGAAATTTAAACCTACAAACTAAAAATAACGCCGAGATTTTGAACGGG
>NC_046666.1:77046380-77048400 GCF_010883055.1 Belonocnema kinseyi | reverse complement strand
AAGCTATTCATATTTTCTGAGTCTTCGTCCAGTCTATGCTGAACTTCGTAGACTTCTCTCCAAAATACTTCGACCTCTTCTGGTTTGGGTGGGTGTTCGACAATAACTGTAGGGTCTTGGAAGAGTCGAGATGGGTCAGAGAGAAACTGTTGATTTTCTCTGACCCACCTCTCCCGCCGCTCTAGACTTCTCTTAGCGTCAGATAGTATCCATATTCTCTCAACAATATGCTGCCTGATGGTCAGCAGCTTTGACTTGTTAAGTGTGTGATAACGGGTCCGGAGTTCGCGCGCGAACTTTCGAACCTTGACTGTAAAATTCCTGCCAGATATGATGTAATCAATCATACATTGAATGCGGGACGCGTACTGTCTTGCCCAGCCTATCTTTATAGCAAGTTGATGCATTCGTCTTTTGGTCTTATGATCAGCCGTTGGTTTTGTTTTTCGGTTCGCATCGGCCAAAGCTCTCGCTGCATTATACACACAATAATTGATAGCCCAGAAGTCAAATTCACCGGAAAAATGTCCACGAAGCTCGTTATCCATTTCACCCAAATCTTTAGGCTTGAGAGAAACCTTGTAGTTGATGTTTCTCTGGGTCGTAAAGCAACGCTCTTCATCTATTGGATGCCTGCCCGCGGTTGGTCTTAGTGTCGCCTCTCTTTCTTTGTTGCCGGCTTTTTCTAGTTCTGGTAAAGTAGGCGTTCCGCTTTCATAGCCCCTTTTACGGAGTAGTTCAGCATGATTTCGCAGACGTTGCTGCGAAAAGTGCGATAGCTCCGGGTGTTTCTCGCACCACAGAGCATGCAGCCGTGCCATTTAACCCCGTTCGCGGGCCACACTCGCATCGTAGCAGTCTAGGAAGTCGTGATTCAGTCGCTCCGTCTACCCAACAGTCACGAGATCCCGCCGATTCATCGCATTAAATACATTTTCATTGGCTCCCCCAGCTCTAGATTGGTTGGCATTGTTGGCCGACCCATTGTCGGGAGCCCTGCGCGTTCTGTTGTTTTGAACCGCACTTACTACAACTATGTTTGGTTTTTTTATTGTTGTTCCCACGAGAAGCTAGGGAAAGGGGTTCGTCCATCCTAGTAGAGCCCCGCATGCAAGGATAAGGCTGCTTACTCTGAGAGGTCGCCTGGTATCCCAGAGTCACCGTTCTAGACACCTCATCCAGGTGCCATTCAGCTTTCGGCACGGTTTTCACACTTCCGCTTGGGGGTTAATTCCTTCTGGACTACCCCTGGACAATTGTCCCCGACTGCCTGTTTATTTTTGTAACCATATTCAGCGGAAACCCTTGGTACAGGGACCCTCTATCCGCAACCCGAGGACGCGTTCGGTGGCTTTGTCATAGGCCCTTCGGTTTGATTCTAGAGGAATCAAAACGGTTCCAGTTCTACTCCCCCCCCCCTCTCCCAACCCTCCCTTATTAACTGAAGTATTTGTTGGGACTGACGTTAGAACTACAATCTTCACCAAATGACGATTTGTTACTTAACTTTGACATGATTTCGACTCAGAAAATAAACTTATTGCATAAAGGTGTTAGTTGGGCGCAAAATCTAAGCAATGAATAATACAAACTACAAAATAGCCTCGGAAAGTACTGAAACTTTTAATGACAAAAGGCATGCACACGGAAAATCTAAAGGTCATGTTTCAGGCGACGAATGGAGACTGGGTGTTTAGAATGCTAGGGGAGTAAATGATCTCAAGGTAAAAGAATTGCGTGAAACTATGGACGTGAAGAAACTAGATATTTCATGTGTGCCCGAAACAAAGAAAAAGGGAAGCGAAACTAAAGACATAAAAAACGGCGTGTTGAAAGGCGGATTTGAAATATGGTCAGGAGTAGACTGTAAATCACATGGTAAACAAGGATTAGGCCTCATTTTTAATGAAAGAGCAACGCAGCATCTCGGAGACCATGGCTTCGTGACTCCCAGACTGCTGTGGGCTAGAATGAAAGTAGGAATCAGAAGACTATTTATTATAGCATGCTACGCGCCGGT
>NC_046666.1:77044685-77046280 GCF_010883055.1 Belonocnema kinseyi | reverse complement strand
GCTATAGGACACCACAACTGCGATGTTGAACACGATGCGTTGGAAAACTCAATTGAAAAAGTCTGTGTCACTGAGGTTAGTGATATAATTAAGAACTTGAAACACGGTAAGGCTGCCGGGGTAGACGGTATTAACGCTGAAATGCTTAAAGACGGTGGCGAGTACATACCACATAGAGTTTGCGAATTGATAAATTTATGTGTCGAGATGGGAGACGTCCCAGACGATTGGAATGAAGCGATTATCGTACCAATATACAAGAGAAAGGGAGATAAAAGCGAGTGCAATAATTACAGTGGGATTAGCTTATTAAGCGCCGTAAGTAGAATATATTCAAAAATACTTATTCGTAGGGTAATGAAAATAACAGAAACAAAGTTTTGGGAAGTCCAAAGTGGGTTTATGCCAGGAAGGTCATGTTAGGATCAAATATTCAGCTTAAGGCAAATAACAGAAAAAAGTTTGAGAGTAGGAAAAAAAGTTTTCTGTGCATTTGTTGACCTAGAAAAAGCTTTTGACAAGGTAGATAGAAGTAAACTTTGGGAAGTTCTGAAAGAGTATGGAGTCAATGGATGGATTCTACAAGCTATAAAAGCAATATATACAGGTAGCAAAGCGAGTGTAAGAGTGAATGGGAAACTGAGTGACTGTTTCGATATTTTTCAAGGAGTTAGACAAGGATGCGTTATGTCTTCATGGTTATTTGTATTATTAATGGACAAGTGTTTAAGAATGTCTCTCTTCGACGTAGAGGGTATGAATCTTGAAACAGTAAGCGTACGAGGATTAGCGCTTGCAGATGATAAGGTTGTTATGGCAGAGTCTATCGAAGAACAACAAAGAATGTTGAATAAACTAGATGCAAGCATGAAGAGCATGGGCCTCATAATAACGCAAATAAAACAAAAACTATGGTGTTCGAAGGAAAGAGTGCGAAAACGCTATGCAATATTCTATTAAATAATGAGAGAATTGAACAATTTGATAAGTTCGTATACCTTGGTAGCTTATTTACTAGGGACGGAAAGATAGATGAGGAATTAGATAGACGAATAAATGAAGGTAAGAAGGTTATTGGAAGAGCAGGTCCCCTTATCAGAAGTAAAAATATTTCAAATAAAGCTAAAATCGCAATACATAATTCTATATTTGTACCGACTGTACTATACGGTAGCGAGACATGGACTTATCAAGAAAAAGATAAGAGTAAAATTAACGCAATTGACATGAGATTCATGCGCATAATAAGCGGGAAATCCCTAATGGACAAATTAAGTAACGAGATAATTCTAAAAGAATGTGGTGCAGAAGAGACGCTAGTAGACACATGGGAAAGAAATCGGTTAAGATGGTTCGGACATGTTGAGAAATGCCAAATGAACGACTAACGAAACAAGTGTATCAAGGTAAAGTAAATAGCAACGTGCCCAGAGGTAGACCGCGGAAAGAATGGTTGGAATGTGTGAATGAGACCCTACTTAGAAGAGACATAGGAAGTCACAGAAACACGAGAACCTGCATGAAAAAATGCATGGACATAAAAGAAGCTAGAGAAGTATGCCAGGACAGGAAAGTATGGCGGCAAATAGTTAATA
>NC_046666.1:77036681-77044585 GCF_010883055.1 Belonocnema kinseyi | reverse complement strand
TCTGAAAAATCTCTATCCCTTCCACACACTACTCCTTTCCCCTGCCGAGTGAGTCACGCCTACCCCGAAAGGGAAATGGCTTAATGGTGTAATAATAACATCTTGCTACATTATACACATTCAGGAATGAAATGAAGTTGGAGGATTCTTAATTGCATATATCTTCAAAATGGATCAATGTCGAAAATAAGAAACATCAGAAAGATTCAGAATTTGGAAACACTTAGAAAAATATTTGCTATAAATTATAGAAACAATTTCTTGATATATATTTTTTATTTAACAAAATAAAATGTATCAAGCAATGTAGGTTTAATAAGTAATGCATTTTCAGAAAACTAAAATGAATCATTTTCAATTGACGAACAATTTTTTTAAAAATAATTAACTCTTCGCTAAGCCAAAGAACTTTCATTATATTCCAGAAAATTCTCTTCGGAAAAATAAAAAAAAAAATAAGGAGCATGGTGCAGTTTGGAGCTTTTACCGCGCGAGTGTTGGAGGTGACAACAGTCGCCTCTGGATGCTTTCCTAAAGCTTTTCTTTTTTTCTTTTTCTTCCTAAAATCTAAAGATTTTTACTAGCTTGCTTCCTGTTACTCAAGAAAGTTTTTTTTTGCAATGCAGCCGGTGCTTAATAAAACCGCCTTCTGAGCTGTCTCCTGTACCTTAATGACTCTTAAATGTTCAAGATGTTCAGTGCATCTTGCGAGCACATTACCTGTAGCTGAAATAATAATAAGATGAACAGAAGCATGTTTTAAATTTCTCCATATTGTCTTTCCTTTGTGCCTTTTGCTCACTAACAATGTTGATGATTTAGACTCTTCCACCTGTTTCCTCCATCGCGATGTCTGGTCGATTGGCTCGGATGTAATGATCCGTCTGGATAGTAACATCCCAATATGAGATGTAATCTTCGTTTTCTAAAATGGACATTGGAATGTATCGATAGAAAGGCATCCATTCTATTAAGAATCGTAGGTTTAGGGCAAGTTGTTGATGTATAGCCTCCGCCACAGCATATGTCTGTGCGTATATTCTCTCTGAGCCGTTACACGACAACCATCAATAATGTGCTTGACGGATTCATTTGTATCTCCACATAATCGGCACCGGTCAATAACGTCTTGATGTAACATGTGTTTGCGATCATTTCTGGTGTTGAAACCCATTTTCTGAATCGCAATAAAGAATCCTTCCGTTTCTGGATACAGGACGCCCTTTCTCAGCCATCGCGTTTCTAATTCCTCTATGGTTTTTTATTAACACTACTATTTGATTATATTTTTAAGTTTTTGCAGATGATGAATAGTGACTAAAAAACCATTTGTGGTTTAAAATTCACCTACTTAGTAGAAAGGGGAATTACTTCGTTAAAAGTTCATTTTTTTGTTAATAATAATTGAACATTTCAGTCAAAAAATCTTCTTTTTTATCTAAATTTAACTATTTTGTTAAAATTTTATTTTAATTTGGAACATTAATCTTCTTCAGTTGACAATCCTACTGGTTTATTTAAATTTCCTTATTTTTTAAAGATTTTGCCTATGTAGTAGAATATTGATATTCCTAATTCAGGTTTTTGGTTGAAAATTCATGTATTTTGCTGAATATTATTCTTTTTTGGTAGAAAATTAATTTTTTGGGTTGAAATTTCATTTATTTGGTTGAAAAAATGTTCTTTTTTTTAAATTGTAAACTAATTTTGTTAACAAAAAATTTAACTATTTCATTTTTAATATAATTTTTTTTATAGATATTTATTATTTTTGTTTGGAAAATCACTTTTTTGGTTGGAAATTTAACTATTCCATTTAAATTTATTTGATTTAATTGAAAACTTGTGTCTCTAACTTAAACTTAAAATATTCTATTCTTTGTATAAAATTACTCTTCTTGGGGTGAAAATACATCAATTTTGTTGAAAATTTACATTTTTTGTAGAAAATTTATCTTCTGGATTGAAAAAAACATGAAAAATAAAAATCTTTAATAAAATAACACGATCGTGTAAGATTTTCAACTCACTTTAAACAATAAGAAGGTCCTATTTTGAAATTGTAAACGCGACTTAGCCTGATTCCATGTTCAAAATAGCCTTTTGATTAATTGCACAATGTTAATAAAAATAATAATTTTTATAAATTGCAATGTTTGAATGGGCTATAAATTAATTGTGTATATTCAGCATCCTCACATTTTGTAAAAGTGAATGTTTAATTATTACGAATATTAGAAAATAATCCTAAGGAATTCTAATAATTTAGAACAGTTCGGTAAATAAAAAGAATTCACCGAATTCAAAAGGCTATAAAGAATTCAAGAGAACGCAAAGAATCGAAAAGAATAAAGGAAATTCCAAATAATTCTAAGAATTCAAACGATTTCAGTTAATGCAAAAGAATTGAGATAATTCAAAAAAATTCCGAGAATACAAATGACTTAGATATTATAAATAATTAATGTATGTATTTTTGCGATAAGTGATAAATAAAGTTTTTTGAGGCCTATTCCGCTTTTTTGGTGTTAAAAAAACTTTTTTCTATTATAAAAAATGTTGTGCTGACATGTTTCAACCTGATTTTCAGGTCCTTTTCAAGGCTTATTCTGAAAGGAAATACATACGTTAAGGAATAAAATAGAAACTATTTAAATAGTATGTGCTCATTAGTCCTTGATGTTTACTTACTATGGAGATAAAAGAAAAATCGCTGAAGACTACGTTGAAATCGCAATTAAGTTTTTTGGTATCATTGCTCTTGTTCGGATATAATTTATTTTATATATATAGGAGTTAAATGACCAGCATATGCATTTTAAAATTTTAATTAGTTTGAAAATTAAAAAAATTAAAAACGTATCATTTACGATATAAGCTAAAAAATCTCATCTGAAACAGAAATTATTTATGAAAGAATTAGGTTATTAATTTTTTAATTTTCTAGTTATTATTTGTATAAAAGTTATTATGAACTTACAGGAAAACATCTTTGAGATTATATTGTTTTTTTATTACATTTTGCTTTTTACTGATGACGAATTTTTCGTCAAGTTGTTTGATCACAACAGTTACAATGATACCAACTCACTAATAGCTAATTTAGAGGTTAGGTTAACTAAAAAAGAACGCGTAAAATTCAAATCAAGTTAAAATTTTACTTCTATTTTGGAATTCGAATATTGGAGATAAGTTTATTGTAAATATTGCTGAGACCTTGAATATCTGTTCTAAAATTAACTCTATTATTGTCACGTTGAATATGTACCATTTCTAGAAGAAGGCGTTTGTCTAAATTTGCTTTCCTTTTTCTATTAATTATTTTTCTAAGTTTCAGTTTGGATTGTTATTAATTTGTATATTTTGATTAATTCTTTTGATTTTCTTGTAACGTTCAGCAATTTTAGTTTCTAACCATACTAATGGGTAGCCATTTTTTAAAAGAGTATTTTTTACTAAATCAAGGTTTTCCTTGTGGTATCTTCCATCCGCTAATATGATAGCTCGGTCTACTAATCCATATATTATGCCAATTTTATAATAAATAGGATAGCTTGAATCATAGCTTAAAAAACGACCTGATCACATTGATTTTCGAAACCAATTTGTTACAATTTTGTTGTTTTCTATTGTGAGATTTAAATCAAGAAAGTTAATTTTTTCATCTTTTGCCAATTCTATGGTAAATTTTAGTTTGTGATCTGCTTGATTGAATCTTTGTCAAATATTGTCAATTTTTTCTTTTGGAATACATAAAAGAGTATCATCAATGAATCTGAAGTAAAATATAATTGGATATTTAATTGATTAAAAATTTTTTCTTCTTCAATATTTTCCATAACTAAGTTAGCTAGAGCAGCAGAAATGGGTGACCCCATTGGTAGGCTGTAGATTTGTTGATAGTATTGATCATTTAATTGGCATTAAGAGGATTCTAGACACATTTTTAAAGCTTTATCAAAATCCTTTTTTGTTTGAAAAGTGTGTGGCTCAAGATCTTTCCACCTTTTCATAACGGTACTTCTAATTAAATTCCAAGATATGTTAGTATACATGGAAACAATATCAAGAGAGCAAACTGTATAATCATTTGGAATACTAATTTTGTTTATTTTCTTTTTTAAATCCCAGATGTCTTTTCAGTGATTATTAGTATGTCCAACCATTTTTTATAACGATTTTGACAAAACTTTTGAAAGATTATAGAAGGATGAACCTGGAAAAGACGTAATTGGCTTGAGCGAATAACCGTTTTTATGAAGTTTAGGTAGTCCATAAAAGCGTGGAGCTATACCATTAGTACAGTTCAGATAGTTGTAAGTATTGTCATCTATCACGTTATTATTTCTGAAACTAGTTGAAAGCTCTGTTAATTTAGTTTGAAATTTACTTGTAGGGTCTTTTTTTAAATAATTTGTAAGTTGAGTTATCATTTAATAATTGCAGAGCTTTGTTATTGTAATCTGTTTTGTTCATTATGACACTCTTGTTGTTTTTATCAGCTGAAGTTATTATCATATCATTGTTATTCTGTATAAATTTTTTTGTTTTGTTGAAGTTCTGACGTAAAATGGAATTATTGACTGTAAAATTGTTAATATTATATATCCAATTTTGAGGCCAATAAACAATATCATTTCTTACTATATTTCTTAAATCTGATGTTATGTTTTTCATATTATATTCAACATTAGTTATCAATTTTGCAATAGGAAATTTTTTTTTATTATATGGTATAGCGAAATTTCCGTCCAGACTAATTATTTCTTTTACTATATCAGGTATAATTTTATCAGATAAGTTAACAACCCAATTTTTTGAATCTGTCGTTATTTTTTGATTTTGTTGACATCATAAATTTTTAATTTTATTTAGTCACATGCTAATTAACTTTTTAACAAAATTGTTGATATTTGCTGTAGTACTTACTAAAAGTCCATTAAAGAAATTTTATCAGAAAATTATTATAATTAGATTTTTGAAATAATATAAATCTTTTGCGATGTCATTAATTTCTAAGGAAATATCAGTGATTTGAGTATTTAGTATTATTTTACCAAGAAAGTTAATAGATTTTTCAATTTTTTGACAGATTTTTTTGGAAAAACAACGGATATTAGGTTTAATGTTACAAATAATTTGATTTGGTAAAATACCCTCATGCTTACATCTGTATAAAAATCTACGTTGATTTTTCCTTTTTTCCATATAAAAAGTGATGTGTTTCCACTTTTTAATAATCCAGACTGCATAATCTTCATGTCCCCTCCTTAATTCGTCTGTAAAATCCTGCGTTGTTCATAATCGATGTTTAAATTTTAAGACCAGTATATAGATGTATGCGGTATTAGGCTTCGCGCTCGAACATAATTACACCTCGCGCTTCGCGCTCGGATATTTATTCTTTGCATTTGGAATGCTTGAAAAAAACTTTATCAAAAAGATCTCTCTTAGATGGCAGTATTTATATGCGTCTTCATATTCTGAATTGTCTACTTAATTAAGTATAGTCAAAGATTAAGTTTCTCAAAACTCTGTAGGCTTTGAGGTACACATACATAATTTGTCCACAAATTGGAATTTTTTATTTTCCATTATTTTTTGTGCAATCAAAAATTTAATTTTCGATTTTTGAAGAAAATCCAAAAATTGGTTTTGATAATCTTGTAGGGATTTCAAAAAAAAATGTTTTTCTTCTCTTGACTTTTTTTCATATCGTGCGTTTTTCGGCTTCAAATTTTGATTTTCGTTCTTTTGAATACTATAAATATCCGTATATAGAATTTTCAAATTCAGAAAAAAGTGGTCTTAAAAATGTTCAAAATGCGCTCACTTTTTGATTTTTAATCAAAAATGGCTGGGTAACGAACTCGTCCTTTCTTTTAGCAACTAAAAAAATTGTGCCAAAGATGGATTTAATTCGTTCATATTTTCGAGAGTTATCGTGTTTACAGACGGACGGATAGACTGGCAGACGCCATCGTGAAAACCTGATTTTCAGATTCAGGGGGTCTCGAAACGTGGAGATCCGTTGAAAAAGTGTGATGTCAAATTTCTGACAATCAATCAAATCAATCAAATTTCAAATCAATCAAATTTCTCAATCAAAAATGATGAGAATGTAAAAATGTTGTACCGAAATGTTGTAATAGATGACAATACTTACAACTATTTAAACTGTACTAATGGTATAGCTCCACGCTTTTATGGACTACCTAAACTTCATCAAAACGGTTATCCGCTCAGGCCAATTACGTCTTTACCAGGTTCACCCTTCTATAATCTTTCAAAAGTTTTATCAAAATCGTTACAAAAAATGGTTGGACATACTAATAATCACTTAAAAGACAGCTGGGATTTTAAAATTAAAATAGACAAAATTAGTATTCCAAATGATTATACAGTTTGCTCTCTTGATATTGTTTCCATGTATACTAACATATCTTGGAATTTAATTAGAAGTAACGTTATGAAAAGGTGGAAAGATCTTGAGCCACACACTTTTCTAACAAAAAAGGATTTTAATAAAGCTCTAAAAATGTGTCTAGAATCCTCTTATTGCCAATTCAATGATAAATACTATCAACCAATCTACGGCCTACCGATGGGATCACCCATTTCTGCTGCTCTAGCTAACTTAATTAGGGAAAATATTGAACAAAACATTTTAAAATAAATTAAATATCCAATTATATTTTACTTCCGATTCATTGATGATATTTTTTTATGTATTCCAAAAGACAAAATTGACAATATTTTACAAAGATTCAATCAAGCAGATCACAAACTAAAATTTACCATAGAATTGGCAAAAGATGAAAAAATTAACTTTCTTGATTTAAATCTCACAATAGAAAACAACAAAATTGCAGCAAATTGGTTTCGAAAATCAATTTGGTTAGGTCGTTTTTTGAACTATGATTCATGCCGTCCTATTTATCATAAAATTGGCGTAATATATGGATTAGTAGACAGAGCTAAACATGCTTATGAACACACACATAATTTCGATTTTGATATTAATAAAGTTATTATTCTTGAATGTGAACCAAATTTAGACAAACGCCTTCTTCTAGAAATGATACATATTCAACGGGACAATAATACTGTTAATTTTAGAACAGACATTCAAGGTCTCAGCAATATTTACAATAAACTTATCTCCAATATTCGAATTCTAAAATAGAAGTAAAATTTTAACTTGATTTGAATTTTACGCGGTCTTTTTTAGTTACGTGTATATAACGATGTAAAATCTAACATCTAAATTAGCTATTAGTGAGTTAGTATCATTGTAACTGTTGTGATCAAACAACTTGACGAAAAATTCGCCATCAGTAAAAAGCAAGATGTAATAAAAAAACAGTAAAATCCGAGGATGTTTTCCTGTAAGTTCATATTAACTTTTATACAATACTAACTACAAGATTTCAAAATTAATAACCTAACTCTTTCACAAATAATCTCTGTTTCAGATGAGATTTTTTAGCTTATATCGTAAATGATACGTTTTTAATTTTTTGAATTTTCAAACTAATTAAAATTTTAAATTGCATATTCTGGTCATTTAACTCCTTTATATGCCTATGACAAAGCCACCGAACGCGTCCTCGGGTTGCGGATAGAGGGTCCCTGTACCAAGGGTTTCTGCTGAATATGGTTACAAAAATAAATAGGCAGTCGCGGACAATTGTCCAGGGGTGGTGCAGAAGGAATTAACCCCCAAGCGGAGGTGTGAAAACCGTGCCGAAAGCTGAATGGCACCTGGGTGAGGTGTCTAGAACGGTGACTCTCGGATACCAGGCGACCACTCAGAGTACGCAGCCTTATCCTTGCATGCGGGGCTCTACAAGGATGGACGAACCCCTTTCCCTAGCTTCTCGTGGGAACAACAATGACAACAC
>NC_046666.1:77010413-77036581 GCF_010883055.1 Belonocnema kinseyi | reverse complement strand
TTTTGGAAATCTTAAAGGTTCATCCGCAAATAGTTGGGTGCATAGAGAGATTGATGCCGCTTTGGAAAAACAGATTTACTATCTCATCTGGAAAAAATCGTGCCAAATAGATTTCAGAGAATTCAAAAGATTACGGATAATACAAAAGAATTCTGAGAGTTAAAAAAAGTATACACTTCAAGTTTGTTCTATAGTTATTAATATATGATCGGATGTAATCTTTTTGGATACAGAAACCTATTAAAAGTAAAATCCCAACTGAAAGTGTTCATATCATTGTCCTTTTTGAATAAACTTCCAATTAAGGTTCACCTCAAAAATCCTTTAAACTGCGTACAATCACGTATTTTGATGCGCTGATTACGAATATGATACTGGAAATTGCCGAAAATTTGATTTTCAAAATCAAACCTCAGAAAAACTGAGTTTTTGAGCGGGTTTTTGCATTTATTTCAATCAATACGCAAAATTTTTTCAAATTTTCAAAATAAAAGTTTTAGATCTTATCGAAATGCACATTTTTTGTCTCATACATGTTTGTCTACGGATGCTTGTTTCCGAGAAAATCAGTGATATAAAAAAGGCCGATGTGCATGCATGGACACTCGGGGACGGACGTCAGATAAAATGGAACTCCGTGAAGATAGCACTATAAACATAAAAAATCATATTCTTAATAACCGAGGTGGAAGAATGGTTCGAGATGTGACCAATCACTCTTCTGTGTACTTCAAAGTATTCCAAACTTCTCGCGCTGAAGAGCGTGATAATAAATCAAGCCAAGACCAATGGATGAACCTCGGAAACTATCACTCGTAGAAAAAAATTCTTGTCACAAAAAATATTTATTTCGATGATATCTACAAGTTTTGTTTCAAATATTTTTTTAAATTTTGCATATTGGCTAAGATAAACGCAAAACCCCATGATTTTTATGGTTTTTTTTATGGTTTTACCTTGAAAATCAAATTTGCGGGAATTTTCACTATCATATTCGTAATCAGTGTATCAAAATACATAAGTATACGCAGTTTGAAGGAGTTTGGAGATGGACCCTAATCGGAAGTTCACCCGAACCTTGTGTTATAAAGATCTTGCTCTTGCAAATTAGGAATTTTATAATGCGTTTCTTAAGTTTAATTATATTCTACCTGACACTCAAAATATTCCCCTCTATGATACTTTATATACAAAAAGTGTTATGTCGATGGTTGCTAATAAGACTATTCCATAATTTGGTGCTGCTATTAAAAAGATGTAGACTTTTATCTTTTGCATTGACTGGACAATATAAAAAATGAACATCTACGTCTTTTTAACGCCAGAGCGAAATGATAGAATAGTCTTATCTGCACTCATCCATATATATAGTCTTACGTAAATACTTAGTTGCATTGCGTCCAACCTGGTAATTAAAATATTTCGATCTAAGGTACTTTATATCAAAACTGTGTTATATAAATCTTGTTCTTGTAAACTTAAGACTTTTATAATACATAAAACATTTAAAATACTTCGATGCAATGTACTCGTACATGCTACATATTATTTAATACATTGGTATATATATTGGTGGAAATATTGATTTTCGACGTCACTTACCTACACTGAAAAAAGGATTACTGGTACCAAGTGAATTTTACTTGGCTGAAGTACGTGAAAGTCCTGTTTATTTTCAAAGAAACATTTATTTGAGACAAATAAACACGATCTGTTGGTCGAAGTGAAATGTTTCTTTGAATCAAAGAAATATTAATTCTAAACAAAAAATATACATGTCATACCAAATGAATGACTCATTGTTTCAAATGAATGTGCCATGAATTGGAATGAATATTTCTTTGAGATAAGGAAATATAAATTAAAGGAAAGAAATATATTTTAAGGCGAGCAAATATTTTATAGGCTCAAAAAACTATTTGCCCACAGCAAATTTCTGAATATTGGAAGCACAAAAATATATCTCTGATTCAAAATAATATTTCTTTGGCCTAGACCATGCGTGAGTGCAATAATGTAGTTAGTACTTCAATTGTAGTACATATTTTCCTAAAGAAGCAACTGGATTTCTTTTAGCCTGAAGAAAAATTCGATGAAAAATCCACCCCCAGCAGGAATGGAACTTCGTTCTATTGAGTGTAAAGTCCACCGCCTTGACCACGACGCTAACGTAATATGGACATATTAAGGCGCAAAATTGTATTTAAACCTCACCATAAATGCCAAAGAAATATTTCTTCCAATCAAAAACATGAATATTTAATTTAACAATATATTTATTTAATCCAAAGAAGTATTCAATTGAAACAAATGACGCCAAAATATTAAATTTTTGATTAAAAAAAATGATTACTTCGTTGGAATAAATGTTTATTTGTTATGAATAATTTAATTCTAGTAATTAAATGAAATATTTTATTCCATCGAAGAAATAAGAATTTATGTAAACAAAATACCTTGTTCATATAAATAAATGCTCCAATGATATAAATTCATGAACCCTTTGTGACAAAAAAATATATACTATAATTTAATTAATATTATTTTGAATTAAATAATTATTTCTTTGATTAAAATAAACCTAAATTCTTGATTCAAGTATGGAAAAATTATTGATTCAAATGTGTCCCGAATCAGTTCAACAAATCGAACTTTTTGAATCAAATATATATTTCTTTGAACGACAAATCACATTTCCACGAATCTATACCTTATGAATTAAGGAAATCATTTTCTTGAATGTAAGAAATATGTATTCTAATAAAGATAATACAGCCAAAGAATTCACTTTTTTAGAACAACAAAAGGTATATGTCTGGTTTAAATAAAAATTACTTCTGTTAATGAATATTTTCTTGATACTGCGAAATAGGATTAAAGTAAATAAATTTACTTCGTGCTAAGAACTATTTTTTCAGTGTACGCAGTTTTTCAATCGGGCCAACTGACTGTATAGTGAATATAAAGAAAATCTTTGTTTCGTAAATTACAATGATGTATTGACCTTTACTGAATTCAACCATTCAGTGAAACTTATCTCAATTATTGAAACAAAAAGTATTCATCTTATATAATCAAACTGTAATGTCACGAAAAAAGCTACGCTGCAAGGACGGTAATAGACGCTGCAAAGACGGAAATATTTTCTCCCACTGAAGAAATAAGAATTTATGTAAACACAATACCTTTTTCATCTAAATAAATGCTCCATTGCTATAAATGCATGAACCCTTTGTGGCAAAAAAATTTATACTGTAATTTAATTAATATTCTTTTGAATTAAATGATTATTTCTTTGATTTAAATAAACCTAAATTCTTGATTCGTGTATGGAAAAATTATTGATCCAAATCAATGAATCTAGACATTTTGAATTAAGGAAATCGTTTTCTTAAATTTAAGAAATATGTATTTCAATCAAGAAAATACAGCCAAAGAATTCATTTTTTTAGATCAACAAAAGATACATGCAGGGTTAAAATAAAAATTGCTTCTATTAAAGAATATATTCTTGATGCTAAGAAATAGGATTCAAGTAAATGCATTTACTTGGTGCTAAGAATGATTTTTTCCAGTGTATAAAACATTTTTTTTCATATTCCGAACTGGTGCTGCACGTTTTATTGCACCTAACCAGTATTTATGTTGTTCCGGTAGTTTTCCGATTTTAAGAAGGTGGTTTGGGAAAATGATTATTTTGGAGAATTAATTTTGGGGACGTTAGTGAGCCTACACAGAGCCATGCATTCTTTTTTTAATTTAGAGCCCCACATTTGACTTTTAGATATGCGAAATGATATCCAATTGATTCCTTTATTGGTACACAAAAAAAATCATTTTTAGCACCAAATAAAGACATTTACTTGAATCCTATTTCTTAGCATCAAGAAAAAATTCTTTAACAGAAGTAATTTTTATTTAAACCAGAAACATATCTTCTGTTGATCTAAAGAAATTAATTCTTTGGTTATATTTTCTTGATTGAAATATATATTTCTTACATTCAAGAAAATGATTTCCTTAATTCAAAAGGTCTAGATTCGTTCAAATGTGATTAGTCGTTCAAAGAAATATATTTTTGATTCAATGAGTTCGATTCTTTTAACTGATTCGGACGCATTTGAATCAATAATTTTTCCATACTTGAATAAAGAATTTAGGTATATTTAAATCAAAAAAATAATAATTTAATTTAAAATAATATCAATTTTAATAAAAATATATTTGTTTGTTAGAAAGAGTTTATTCATTTATAACAATATAACATTCATTTATATGAAAAAGATTTTGTGTTTACATAAATTCTTATCTCCTCAGTGGAAGGAAGTATTTCATTTGTTTACGAGAATTAAATTAATAATAACAAATAAACATTTATTCCAACGAAGTAATTATTTTTTATGTCCAAAATTTAACAATTTGGCGAGATTTGTTTCAATTAAATACTTTCTTAGATTAAAGAAATATTTTGTTAAATTAAATATCCATGTTTTAGATTTGAAGAAATATTTCTTCGGTATTTATGGTGAGGTTTGAATACAGTTTCCGCCTTAAAATTTCCATGTTGCGGTATCGTCATAGTTAACGCTGTGGACTTTACACTTGATGGACACAAGTTTTATTCCTGCTGGGGGTGGAATTTTTATCGAATTTTTCTGTTTCAGGTTTATTAAGATTTTAAATTATGTGATCTGTTTCAATTAAATATGTATATTAATAGCAATGCCAATTATAATTTAGGCTAAAAGAATCTAGTTGCTTATTTAGGAAAATATGTGCTTCAAATATTCAGAAACTTGCCATGGAGAAATAGTTTTTTGACCCTATAAAATATTTGCTTGACCGTAAAATATATTTATTTCCGTCAATTCACATTTCCCCATCTCAAATAAATATTCACTCCAATTCATGACACATTCATTTTGAACAATGAGTCATTCATCTGGTGTAAAATGTGTATTTTTTGTCTTCAATTGATATTATTTAAATTGATATTATTCATATTTCTTACTTCAGCCCAGTAAAATTCACTTGGTACCAGTAATCCTTTTTTTCAGTGTACGGTCCAAGAAAATCAAGCACTGCTAATATACCGCATTCTCAGTTTAATATCGCATTCCATTATGGCGTGGTTTTCGAGTGTTAAGGAATGGCGTTGTGGAATTGATTTTGGGATCATTGGAGAGTTTAAAATGGGCCCTCAATTCTGATGTGCTCTCTTTTATCATTAGTGCATATATATTTGTTAGGGTCGTTTTTTTGTGATACGATTTGTTTTTGAAAAAATGAGCCGGTGATCATGCAAAAGCGCTAAATAAGCCCTTAATTCTGGTGAAAGTAAAAAGTGGAGAGAACAAATGTTTCTATAACAGTACCATTTCTACTGTATTTTTACAGTATTTCTACTGGTAGTACCATACATTTAAAAAATGCAGAGCCCAAAATTTGGCTTCAAGGTATTAAATGAGTCCTAGAATAGCCCTTAATTATGACATAGGGCATCCGTTCTTTGGGCAAGGTGGTACTTCCTGGTCATCCCTTATATTAGAGCGCATCTATTAATTCAGAAGGCTGTTTAAAGGCAGAGGGGGTCCAAAAAATCTTACAAATCCTTACAAAGGGTAGTGCTTAAGTAACTTATTAAGTAAGTTTCCTCTATCAAATTATTTTTTCTCAAATATGCTACTTGAACCCTGTTTTGACTGATGAAATTATTATATTCTCATAATTTATGATTGAGAAAGTATTAGAATTGTCGGAAATTTGACATTACACTTTTTCAACTGATCTCCACGTTTCAAGACCCCCTGAATCCGAAAATTAGGTTTTCACGATGGCGTCTGTCTGTCTGTCCGTCCAGCCGTAAACACGATAACTTTCGAAAAAATAAACGAATCAAATTCATCTTTGGCACACTTTTTTTAGGTCCTAAAAAAAGGACGAGTTCGTGAACCAGCCATTTTTGATAAAAATTCAAAAAGTGAGCGCATTTTGAAATTTTTTTCTGAATTTGAAAATTCTATGTGAGGAGATTTATAGTATTAAAAAAAAAACAATTTATCCTGATGACTTTTTCCGATATGAAGAAAATTCTCAGAGTTATAGTGTTTTCAAAATTTTTTTAATCAACCGAAAATCAAAATTTGAAGCCGAAAAACGCACGAAATACAAAAAAGTCAAGAAAAGAAAAACGTTTCTTTTTGAAAGCCCTACAGGATTATCATAACCAATTTTTGGATTATTTTCAAAAATTGAACATTCAAATTTTGATTGCACAAAAAATAATGGAAAATAAAAAATTCCATTTTGTGGACAAACTATGTAGGATACGAAAAAAGATGAAGCAACAAAAATGGTTATCCCAAAAAAGATCTACAATTTCCTTAAGAATCACTTATTGATAGGACGCGTAATTTTTGTTTTATTCGAGAAAAATAACGTTGAAAAAAAATAAAATAAAAAAAATGTGTGGGAAAACGACGAAAGCTTCGAGAAAAAAATCCAACAGAACCTGTTTACAAATGTCTGTCGGAAATCGAGCGTGCAGCGCGAGTGTCACGATGAGAATGTGTACCTCAAAGCCTACAGAGCTTTGAGAAACTTAACCTTTGACTATACTTAATTAAGTCGACAATATAGAATATGAAGACGCATATAAATACTGCCATCTAAAAGAGATCTGTTTGATAAAGTTTTTTTTCCAGCATTCAAAATGCAAAAAATAAATATCTGAGCACCAAGCGCGAGGTGTAATTATGTTCGAGCGCGAAGCTCGAGGTAACATATTATCTAGCGCGAAACGCTAGATTCAACCGTCGCGTGCCCTAGACGCACTAAAACTTGCGAGCGAAGCGAGCCGCACGCAGAGCACGCGATGAGAATGTGCCCGCTAATCGGGCACATTTTTTTTATTACATTGTATATAAATTAGATCATTATTTGTTTTAGTGTTTTAATCTTTTAATACATTGATTGAAATCCTTTGAATTCCATGAATATTGAACATAGGCTCTTGAAATATATCTTTTAAACGATTTAACTTCTTACAGAAACCATAAAAAAAATATAGATGGCGCATGGACTATGTTCCGAGATATCATTTTTAGATGTGCAATCGAAGTGTGTGGTACTGTGGTTGTATGAAGAATGTCTGGTGACGCATGGTGGAATGATGAAATTCAGGCAGCCCAACAGAAAAAGAAAAACGCGTAGGAGAGAACTTTGAACATAGCAGGTCTTAGCGATGAGAAGAGAAACCGACGTAAAAATGATTACAGACACAAAAAGAGAACTCTTAAACCGCTAGTCAAGAAAAGTAAAGATAAAATCAGAACAGAAGAAGAGAAGAAAATGCAAAACGATTCTGAAAGAAGCAAAAAACTGCCTTTTGAAAGTATGAAAGGATGTAAAAATACAGGGATTGTCAACCTATAGAAATAGTAAAGGTAAAATGCTATATGATAAAAACGAGATATTAGAAGCTTTGAGAGATTATTTCAGGGACTTAATGGGAGCTGAAGCTATAAGGTACCACAACTGCCATGTAGAACACGGTGCCTTACAAAACTTCATTGAGAAAGGCTGCGTGACTGAGGTTAGGAATATACTAAAGAACTTAAAAGACGGCAAGGCTGCTTGTGTAGGCAGTATTAATGCTGAAATGCATAGACACGTTGTCGAGTACATACTACACAGACTATGCTAATTGATAAATTTATGTATCGAGATGGAAGAAGCACGAGACAATTGGAAAAAAGCGATAATCGTACCAATATATACAAAAGAGAAGGAGATGAAAGCAAATTGAATGATTACAGAGGGAGCAGCTTGTTAAGCATCGTAAGTAAAATATACTTAAAAAGTCTTATTCGCAGGGTATAATGAAAATAACTGAAGAAAGCATATGGGAAGTACAAAGTGGATTTATGCCAGGAGGATCATGTACGGACCAAATACTTAACTTAAGGCAGATCACAGAAAAAAGTCTGAGAGTAGAAAAATAGTATATTATGCACCTAGGGGGGAAAAAATCGCTCTCCTTCTTGGTGCATACGATATTTTTTTATAACAAATAGATGATTTCAGACATTTTTCGAAATACAGTCATGATTTCAGCCCGTATTAGATTTTGAAGGAAGGATTGATTTACGGTAATTTTAAGGGTAATTCATGGTAACTTTCTATAAATTGCCCAAAATAAAATTTAAAAATGTTTATAAATTTAGGGAAACTTATGGAAATTTTCGGCCACTTATGGCAATTTTACAGGAAAGTAGGGGAACTCACCATAAATTACCCAAAATTCAATTTTAAACATTTTAATAAATTTCCAAAAATGTAAGCATATTTTTGGTTATTTATGCTAATATCACAGGCAATTTTTGTAAAATTACCATAAATTGCCCGAAATTCTATTTCAAAATATTTACGAATTTCCAGAAATTTATGGACAATTTTCGCAATTCATGAACATTTTATAGGCAGTATGGGAACTTTGAAAACGCGCCATTGCATGCACGTGAAGCAGGCATAATGTGCCCGCTTCCTGCGTAGCTACGTTTGCACATACGCTCTCGGCCGCCGGAACCGCGTGAAACTTTACGCCTACTAAATAAATCTTTACGCCTGCTACATGAAACTTTACGCCCGATTGAGGAAATTATATTTATCTTTAAAAGAATTGCATCGCTGACCACAAATTCTTCCGTTGGCTAAGCACGTTACTTCTTCCTTTTACTTATAATTTAAAATTGTCAAGAACACCTAATCAACTTCAACGGCTTCACATGCTTGTTTTTAAGGAAGGTAGAAAAAAATAAAGTGTGTATCCAGGGCGTAAGCCTATTATGCCTCGGGTGACTGTCGCCCTCGCTTCGCTTAGGCGGCAAGTATGCACACGTCAAAATAGCCTTCTTTACATCGTCAATACACAATGTACTATTTCTATTCTTTTGTTAATCAAGAAAAAACTTTTGATAAGGGGGATAGCAGTAAATTTTGAAACGTCCTGAAAGAATACGAAGTCAATGGATGGCTCCTGCAAGGAATAAAAACGATATATCCGGGTGGCAAAGCGGGTATAAGGGTAAATGAGAGAAGCCCTCCACTGGAGAATCGATTCTACGTGAGCATAATTATTCCGTGAATTAGATCACGATTGCTGTGATTACACCGAGGATTCCACATTTGAAGCATGATCTGGTTTGATTCTGACAATAAGCAAATAAAAGAATCGAATCCAAACTCAGAAGAACGCTCAGGGATCATTTCGACAGTTGCGCACATTGAGCTGCATCAGTACGACTGATTCCTATTGATTCCGACTGATTCCGCTGATTATTCTCCGATTCTTCATCGATTCCTTCATTTCTCGACTACACTAGGGGAGCGTTCACATATCACGTAACATTAAAAGTGGGAGGACGGGGTTCGTATTTCATTACGGTCTGTTATGTGGGAGGTATTTCTAACCCGATTACGTAACACTTTTAATTACATGTATTTCTCAGGATGGCCTGCTGGACTAGGAAACCAGGAAAATCGAGAAATGATCGGGAATTTTTTGGAGACTAGTAAAAGGGGGAAAAGGGATTGAATTTATTTTGTGACAGTTTAAATTCAATTTTGTTTCAAACGTTAAGTTCATATGTTGACTTTTTCAATTATGAAACCATTTTATGGTATAAATTATGAAAATTTTTTAAAATGCAGTTTGGAAGATTTACACAATACAGAAAGAAAATCGTTTGAAGTAAATATTTGTTGACAAAAAACTTCTATAAATAAAAACTAATTAAAAATTTTCAAAATGGAACTATAGTTCTAGAATTCGAAATTGAACTAAATTTTGAATATATTTTAACATTGAACAATTTACAGGTATTAACGTTATAAATGTGTACTATTTCCATTTAACTTAGTAGGTAAACAAATATAAACGTCCGATTGAAAAGAATCAACTATATTCAACACTTGTATTAAATTTAAAATAATATTAAAATATTGTTCCAGTCTAAAATATTTCATTTTTAACACATTCAAACTAAAATTTTTTAATCAAAGAAAATAAAAAATTTTCAGTTACTTAATACTTTTGACTGTTTACTTAGAATCAAAAGTTATAAAAATAGAGTATTCACAACTTAACAATTTGAAACAGAAAGCCTTGAAGTCTGCGTTCGACACTGCACATTTAACGTGTTTTAACGCGTTGATTCCATGCTAACTCAAGCTAATTCGCTCGAGTGCGCACGGAATCGCAGCGATTCCGAGTGATCCTTGGCGATTCTAACTGATTCCCGGTGTTTCTTCTAAATCTTACTGATGAATGCATATTATGCAAGATATTTAACACGAGAATTACAGATCGATCTAAAAAAATCTATACTTATACCTCCTTCCTCCCATTATTCCTTTTCCCACCGAGTGAGTCACGCCTGGCTATCCCGAAAGGAAAATGGCCTAATTGTATGATAATAAAAAAAATGAATCTTGGACTAACGCGATATTCACGTGTTTAAGATTTCAAGTAACGTTTTATAAACACTTTGTAACCACGATTGCTACCAATGGAAATTACCTATTTTATTATACCGTTATTATTATTCTATTCTGTTATACTACAACTTTTGATACATTGACTGTCTGTATGGTAGATCAGTTAAAAATATAACGTAACAGGGGCAATTGACCCCCACTCCCCATATATAAGAGATCGTAAAAAATTCCGATCCTCTACCGACCATCCCAAAAAAAGCTGTTACGTAATAGCCCCTTAATGAAAAAGGAACATAAGCTTGTCAATGAAAAGAACAGAAGGAAATTAAAAAAATATTAAAAACGAGACTAGTTACACAACAAATCAGGACAGTGTGAAGATAGGAAGGAAAAGAAGAAGAGATAAGAGAGTCCAAAGAAGAGAGAGTATGATAAGAAGAAAAATAAGTAGAAAAGGAGAAATAAAACTGTATAAAAATAAAAGGAGATGAAGCAACGCCTCACCAATTTTTGTTCCCACAATATTGAAGGCGTCGAGTCATCATTTCGAGTTCGAGCGATGAAAGAAAATTATTATTCCAATTTTAAAGGATGCCAGAGGGACTGGCACTGGGTTTGCTCTATTGGTATCTCTCCCACATAAAACGATATTCAACCCTTCTACTCTTTCGATCCATCCATCCGTTCTTCAATGTTACTCATCAACTCAAATTCCAAATGCGTCGTTATTCAAACTTTTATCGAAACCCCTCACTCTCCCAAAAACCAATTTCTAAAAGCATGCCCCACTCCAAGAATCTCCATATTTCGAAGAGTCCCTCTTTTCCTCCTTTTTTTTCCTCGACTTCATCGCACTTCAATCTCGAACCTCGCTGTTTATTAATCTCAACATAAGATTTTTATTTTTTCTCAACGGAGAGAGTTGTGGAATTCTGAAGATAAATTTGAAGGCTGTGGGTGGATCGGTGACCTGTGTGTTTATTAAATAGTCGAATGACTTAGAGATTATTGCGGATGTTTATTTTTACATGTAGACACAAATTGTGAGAGGAATGATGGATGCGGTCTTTTTTTATTCATTCGAAGATTTGGAAAAAGTTATTGCAAAATATGGAAATTATGGAATGATTTTTTGATTAAAAATAACATTCTTTGGCCTTATTACACTAAAATTTTTAAATAATTATGATGGTTTTGAGGATTAACGAATTTTGAGATTTTGTATTTCGAGGTTTTAGCTTCCGCAATGTATTTGAAACAAACGATTCGAAATTTTTAAACATTTAAAAACAAAATATCTGAAACGTTTATCTTGTATAACAGAATTGCATGCAGCTCTGGCTCCTCTGTGACTGGTCACAGATATAATATGTGTTGTTAAAAACCCGAAACCTTTCCCACGTCTCGAGGGGGGAGGGGGGGGGCGAAAGGCACCTATGTGACTGTTCACATAATTGAATCTATTTGATAAATATAAAAAATCTCATCGAATAAAATTCAAGCAATATGATGCCATGAATTTTTATTTTTGTCAACTATTTATTTATATAGTAGGTGAAATATACATTTTTTTAGCTTCTTTCATGGTCAAGACGTGTGAAGAAGAATAAATTGAAATTTAACTTGAAATAAGTCTTAATTAATTGTATTTAATGTTTAAAGTTTGAGCGCGTCTAGGGCGCACGACTGTTGGTTCTTGCGCTTCGCGCTCGATAATATATTTGCCTCGCGCTTCGCGCTCGATAATATATTTGCCTCGCGCTACGCGCTCGATCTTCGTAAATTCCCCACGCTTATGCACAGACTTTTTACAACTAAAGGTCAAAGCATCGACAACAGTAACTTGGTGATTATGAATTCTCTCTTGTTAAAGCTCCTTCGGCTTCAACGAACACATTCTCACCACGTATCTCGTGTTTCGCACTCGAGTTTGTCCCTCAAATTGTAAATCATTTCCATAAATGTATATTATTACAATTCATAACATACATTGGCATTAAAACACACGTAGTTTCATTGTCTCATTTGAAAAAAAGCTTTTTCTCAACTTTTGTTCTTAAACATTTTATTGCAGCTTCGGCTGTTTTTTCCAAAACTGAATTTGCGCATTTTCAATTTTTATTCTTACAATTTAAAAGTTACACATGTGGTCTACACAGTAGCATGTCTGTTTTTTAACTTCTAAATTATATCCGTAACCTGAGTGATCCAGACCTTATCAATTGAATTTTCTTCCGTAACTCAACCAGTTGTTATGATAATTTTGTAGGGCATTCAAAATCAACATTTTTCTTCTCTAGCCATTTTTTTCATATCGTGCGTTATTTAGCTTGAAATGTTCATTTTAGTGTTTTTTTAAATTTTATAAATGCTATAACTATGGTAATTTTTGGTTTTGTGAAAAAAAGTTGTTGGGATAAATTGTTCGCACTTTTGAATACAATGAATATCCGCACAGAGAATTTTTGGATTTTGAAAAAAGTCGTCACAAAAATATTAAAAATGCGCTCACTTTTTGAATTTTTATTCAAAATGGCTGGTTAATGAACTTGGCTTTTAGTTTTGGACACTAAAAGAGTGTACCAAAAACCAATCTAATAGAAAAATGGTTTCACAAGTTATCGCGTGCACAGAGGGACATACATACATACACACAGACCTACAGACATACATACAAACATACGCATTTGTAAAAAACCTCATGTTTCCGGATTCATGGGGTTCTTAAAACGTGGACATTTGACAAAATCAGTAGGGGTGGGGGGTACATTTTACACAAATCTAATACCTTCTCTAATGAGAATGTAAAAATAGCTCGTACAATTGATTTCTTCTGTCGAATAAGATTTTTATTTAGTCAGAGTCTTATGTGCTCCAAGGTCCACTTCTGTACATAATCTGAGAGAGAAGGAATACACAATTTATTCTATTTTATTTTTTATTGTATTATTTATATACAATGCTTTTATAAATAATTTAGTACAGTACACTAATAATAATTTATAAATTGTACTATTCTTGTAGGCTCATTATTACCTTATCATCTACCTCAAAACCGTATAAATACTCGTAATCCACGAGAAAGACAAACAAGTTAAAAACAGTTTAAGGCTTCATTGTACTATTTTCAACTAAAAATCAATACATTATTTTGAAGAATTATACCTAAATTTCAGAAAGAAATATAGTGAAATATAATTCTGTCTTGGAACATTGCAAAAGATTATTTACTCACAGCAATAATCTTTTTCAAACCCCTACACCTTTCCAAGGTTTCAAGGAGGACCGGAAGGCACACCTGCTCGCACCCTTGTGATTGGTTAAAGAAATCACGTTTAAACCACTACCCCTTTCCAACGTACCCCCCCCCCCCCTTTCCAGGGAGTAGGAAGGCACCCCTGGGACTAGTCACAAAAATAATGTAAATAAATGTAAAGTGATTTACCAATGTCTCTGTGATTAGGCTTTTGTGATTAGTCACATAAATGCTTTCAGTTACACACTTTAACATTTCTCGAGACCAAGGATCAAACTGTTATATTACACACATTGGACATAAGCAATTCTAGTAACTTTAAAGAAGGGTCATTTATTTGCTTAGACATTCTTTGCTGGTTATATATACTCCACCCTTATAATATACTTTTTGAAAAACTGGTATATAATAGCCGGTACCAGTAATTTGTTTTTACCGTTAACAACCGTTTTTTTATACCGATATTGATTTTGAATGAAAACCCTTTCTCAAACTATCTCGCTTCGTTTAGGGAAAAAAGTGGATACTAAAAATAAATATCTGAGTATTTAACTGTAGGATATTATTCACAATGATTGCAATGCTTCACCTTTCTTGATTGAAATTCTACTATTTTGTTGAAATTTTATCTTTTTCACTTAGTCAGCTGTTTGAAAAGTCGTTTTTTTTGTTAAAACATAATTTTCTAAAATAAAACTGTAACTATTTCATGCTTGGTTAAAAAATTGCCTTTTTTAGTTGTAAATGTAACTATTTGGTTGAAAATGAAACTATTTTGTTAAAAATCCAATAATTTCGTTGAAAGCCGTGTTTAGCTAACGGCTACGTTGACTATATAATTACTACTAGCAACTAAGAAAATAGTGAATAATAATAACGATAAAAAGTCTATTTTTTTCATTATAACTTTTATATAATCTATTTAAAATTAATACAATTTGTAAGTTAAAAGAAGTTAAGACAGACGAAACTTATGTTGAGAATCGTTGTCAAAACGAAATGGAATGCATTTTTAAAAGCGAGATGGTAGGTTTTTCATTCCAAAAACGTTCACAGTATGAATATGCATTGATTGACTCATAATTGCTAACTAGTTCTCAAACTTGAATCATGGTCGCATCAAACCAGATGAGTCTTTCTTCATCCCACGTTGTTGCATTTTTATTGATTTATCTATCCCGTTGTTTTCAGTTGATGTATATGCATCTTTTTGTACAATTTGAGACCATTTTTCATTTCATATTTATTTAGAATGAATATAGAGAGCAATATTTTAATCATGCTTGATTAAGATGCAGTTAACTTTATACTGTAAAAAATATAAATTAAAAATAACATCGATTTTTTAAATTCAATATTAATTAAATGTTCTTTTCAAATAAACATAAAAATTAATGAATCAGAATTTATATATGAATACTCTCATTTCATTCTACATTTTTCTTTAATACAGAATCAAATCTTATTAGGCAAATCTCTCTTTAAACAAACAAATCAACTTACTCACGATTTTCCCAGCCATTACTATTATTGTTTCTATAAAAATAGATCCTAATTGATCTGAGATCAAGAGAGTCGGGAATCGCGGAGATAACTTCTCAGTTAGGGATCGTGAGAACTCCATATATGAGAAGATTATGATCGATAAGAGGCTGACTGCAAAATGAGAAATACTGAGTAGGAAAGGGATGGAAGAATATACAGGAAACGAAAGTCAGAAAAAGATAAAAGCTAAAGAAAGAGAAGTATTCCCAAAGGCTGATTGGCCGTGTAATCCCCATTAGACCCCACGAATCGATTCTCGTCCGCGTGCGCGTTCGATATTCAAATAATCGAACAATGGTCCCGCCGCTCAAACGCTCTTTCAATTCCCTCTCCCACTCTCCCTATCCATTCAATTCCCTCTCCCACTCTCCCTATCCATCTCTCATTCTCATTTACCATTTTCTCTGTCTCTCTATCGATTCGCATCAACATGCAAAAGGAAGAAATTTGAATAAGTATAATAACGATAATGCCCCGAGTAGGTGGGTACACGGAGGGGAAATGGGACAGGCGAAATCTTCTGGTGATTATGAAAAGCTTATAGTGCGCGTATTAAAGAGTTTTCTTTTGCATAGAAAATTAAAATGAATTTAAAAAAAGTATATTATGTACGATTCAGAAATATGGAGATGCCAAATTTTTAATTATTCGGTTTTTAGTTAGTTTTTTAACGACAGAGATATTTCACATCGGGTTCGAGGTTTTTTTGATGAACGCGAGAAGTTACATTAACAAATATTTAGCAAAATGTCGCTTAAGAAATACAGAAATCTCAAAAACTAACAGTAAATATATACCAACAATGGTTTAAATATTTGAACAACAGATGGAGGTTAAAAAAAATGTCTGTCATTTAGCTTAAAAAAGGTAAAATATATTTCGAAGAACTTTGGAAATTGTGAATTACAAAAAAGTTACATGAAAGCAATTATTAGGACAATAAGATGATGGTAGGTGATCAGAAACTGATGTTAAAATTTTCGAAACTACCCCTTAAAACGATATTTTGCTTTTTTATAGTTCTTCGCGTAATTCATCATAATTTTTTAGGTTGAATTTTTTCACTTTTAAGAGTAGTACTCTAAATGAAATTAGGTTAAAATTATTTTCAGTGATGCCTATCATCATTGTATTGTCGTAAATATTTATTTTACGTAACTCGTTTATCATTTCATCTGCCAAAAAATAATTTACACTTCTTCGCGTTTAAAGGAAAATAAAATTAGCGTGATATTTGAGGTAATACCTTCCCACATCCCACCTGAAGACATTACACATTTCTTATTGGGCTCAAATACGAAAAAAATCTCCAAAATCGAAATAACCGTTTAAGATAAAAAAAGTCCACTCCTGAGATGAAGTGCTGCGGATTTAGGACTAAAAACGTTTGATTATAAAAAACCTTTCCAGTTTCAAATAAATAGATGAGAAATTTGACAGTCACAAAGTAACACTGTCCATGAACTGGAAAAGGCTCGACTGAAGATTCCAAGTAAATCGTCCAGAAATTTTCACGTTCAATTTTATAGTTTTTGAAAATCGGCTTTTGGTAGCGATTAATAATCGAATTTTAAATTATCTACAAAAATGAAAACTTACTTTCGGGATGTAGAGACGGTGAATAAGAATAAGAGATGCTTGATACAATAAAACTATTCTGTGCCGAGTTTAGTAACAATTTGAAGACTCTTAATATCTTTAGAGTCTAAACATTTGGATCTTCTAAAATTTCAAGACTTTTTAATTTCAGAAAACATTCAAAGGAAGTTTTAATTTTATGAAATGTTGACATTCCATAGAAATTGTTAAAAATATTAAAATTACTATAATTTTTTAGACTCACATACTTCAAGTTATAAATTTTTTAATTTTGGAAAAAATTTATTTCCATATTTTATCATCCAGGAGTTGTTCATTTAATTATTAAATTTCGAAAGTTCGAGACTTTTATAGATTCTTCCAGACAAATAAATAGGGAAAAATACATTTATTTAAACTAGAGTTTTTTCATAATTTAAAACATTTTATTTAAAGAAAGTAATAAGATTGATATTATGTAATTAATCAAAGAATAAAACCCTGTAGAAGAGAGAGTTTCAGAATACTATTGGTAATTACTATAGAAGTTAGAAATGCGTAAACTCACACTATAAAAAACGACCTGTGTCCAGATAATTACATACACTTGGTGGACTTTCGGATATAATAGAAAGATTTAAACTGTGAGTTTGTGGTTGTGAAGAATGATTGAGGGTGGAGGGGCCAGGGCCTGAAAAGGGCCCGCTCTCGCCGGCAGACTCGGGTGCTCAATGCTCTTCATTTTTTACTTTCAAAAATCATGACGATGCTCATTTTTCTGACTCGTGAAGAATTCTTCAAACTGACGTTTAACCAAACGGGGTTCGAGAATGAAATAGTGGAATCGTGAGGAGGGGGGAGAGGAGATTCGGCCCAGGGTGCGAGGGAGGTTAGGGTCCAGAGACAGGGGCGAAAAATTGTATTGGGTCTCGGCTCAGAATTAAATGGGTTTAATGACCCTTTTTCAAATTCATTGACCTCAGACCTTTTTTCGCATTATTTGATTAAAGATTAATTACTGTAAGTTAATTTATCTTACAAAAGCTGAAAGTTTCTAAATATAAAATTTTCAGTATGTGATGGCTTTATATTTTGAACACCTTAAAGTCATGGAACTTTTTATTTTAAAAAATTGAATTAATCCTAGGCGAAAATTGTAATTGGTTTGAAAGCCTGTTTGAAAATGAACTGAACAATCACATAGAATCTGAATAAATAATTTAATTTAAAATCTGTAATTGATCACGCAGAAAAACAAATAACACTTTTAAAGCCCGGAGGTTACAGACCTTTCAAAAATCAGAAACTGGCTCAATCGCATTTCTCGTTCTGTTACTCTCAGAGTAAAGACAGATGAAGTAGAAAGAAAAAGATGAAACGGACGATCTGCATCAGAAGAAGTTGAAACCCCTTTTTTTCTTCCCAAATGGTTTCTTTCTCACTCTGAAGGCAGCTCTGGCTACGCTTATAATATAATATTCATATTTCGAACGAAAGATTTTATCTCTTAAATGAATCGAACGCGTTCCGATTCAAGATATCTGTGTGGCGAAGAGAACGCCGTCTCTTCTCCAAGTCGTTGTGTATTGTAATGGGTATGTAAGGACTTTTTATTTTTTGTTTTTTAAGTTTTATTTTTTTCTTCTTATGCTCCGCATGCGTTAAAACTAATACCCTGACCGACCCTTCGGCTTTGCCTTTTCACTGCTCAAGTCCTTTCTTTCGTTTATCAGCCTTTGTCTTCCCCTTCATTCCATTTAGAGAAGATTACATTTTTTGAATTCTATGATATATTGGGCCAACAGATAATCCAAGATGATGAAATCAAACGTACGTGACATTGGAAATTTGCCCGGTGTCATTAAGAAAAACAAAGAGAAATAGAACCTAAAATTTGAAAGTAGAAAAATAAGGAAAAATGGTTACTGTTCCGAAATATAAAGTTTCCGATTTTTGATCGGCCACGCGACCGTGTTAGATATTTAGGTGGCGAGTTTTTTTTAACATATGTGCGTGGTAAATATTTATCATAAAATGTCAAATAGAAATAATAAGAAATCAAATTTCAAGAAAAAAATGCGCTCTAATTTCTCATTCGAAAAATGTAATACTTCATTTTTGAGGGATTTTGAACCCCTAATATTATAATAAAAATCCCCAACTAAAACGCCGATATGCTCGCTTAGAATTTTTTCTGAAATAGAAAAAAAAATCTTTGCGAAATTATTCATATTTTTAAAAGTGGAGATTGCTTAGTCATTAAAATTAGAAGCATTCCATTTTGCATAATTTTTCTACTTCTTTTCTAAAAAGTCGATTAATTTCTTCATCTCAAAAATGAATCAGTCAATTTTGAATTTGATAATGGACCAGATTTCAGTAAATTACTTGACATGAATGACGGGATTCAATGACTGTCGACTAATGGGTTATATTGATGAATGTTTTACCGTCCACGAACGAGTTATGGTAATTGTAAGAACGTTCCTTTTCAAAGTCTGAAGATCCCGCGAGTTATTCAGGCAAACAGTCGAGTCATTCGATTTGCATTGTTCGAGATGGACGCTTTAATTCCGAGAAAGCATCGAAGATTATCGAAGCCGCCTCCTCGTAATATTTTGACCTCCCACGGAAGATCAAATGACACTCTTCCCTTTTGATTATTCGAGAAATTGATCAAAATCGATTCTCACTCATTTAAAAATGTTACAGACTTCTTTAGTTAGAAAATTAATAGTTTATATCTACTTATGTGACATCTTTTATCAATATATAAACAAAGTAAATGAAAATTTTTGTTATATAGTTAACGATGGACCTTGCCTGAGTAAAACCGAGCCAAGCCTGCTTAACTCCGGTGACCGAACAAAAAGCATAAAAAAAGTCCACCTGTCCAAATGGACATAAAAGCTACGAAATTGGGATATTTTAAGAAGTAAAAAATATATAATCTTAAGATTTACACAATTTTATTTTTTAAATACTTTCTTCAAACTTTTTGGAAAATTGAAACTCAAATTATGGTTCCAACCAAAAGCTGGAATATTTTAATACTAACAGACGAATGAAAATTTCCAATGTGAAACTTCATATAAAACTCCAAGCAGTCCCAACTTAAAAAATATCAGAAATTAAAGTCTTCGGATCCGATTTCTTGCAAAATTTTATTTTTACAATATCAATATATATTTATTTTTCCAAAAGTAGATAAAAGCGTTCAAACATGAAATTTTTGGCCAACACAAAAATAATTGTCTTTAGATTTTACGCTTTTATAAATTTGTGAGTTGCACATGTAATTTCTAGTTTGCTGCAATCATTCCAACTTGTGTTACTTGCTTAAAATGCTTTTAAATTAATTTTTACATTAATAACAAACTTTCCAATCCATAAATATTGTATTTCAATGTGCGTTTTTAAAATTACAACATTTTTATATCACGCAGCTATATATTTTTCTATTTGTGGATTATTGACAAAAAGTTGCCCAGTTTAAGTCTCATTCACCTTCCACTTTGTCTTAAAATAATAAAATGCTTCTAAAATTATCTCACTAAAATACTTATTTCAATGCGCAATGTATTGCTTTAAATTTTCAGGCGAATTTGTTTAGAAATTGTAAATAAGAAATCACGTAAAACGACATGTCATGCACCTGTCTTAACCTTCAAATCTAACACGAAAAGTTATCAAATAAATTAACATCACTTTTAACTATTTGTGGTTCATAGATATCATTTGTGTTAATTTTAAAAAGGTGAAAATCAAGAGTAAAGTTGAACATTTTAGAGCTGAGGAATTTAAAAATCACGTCAAAGTCTGTCCCACAATTTTTTGTCTGGTCACGCTGCATTGCTATTTTAGGATAAAACTCGAAAATAATCATTCAAAGTTTTCATAATGTGAGCTGCAATTGTTAATTTTATACTTACAAAAATGATTAATATAGTTAAAAATCCTTATCACTCTTTGTCACTGTTTTTAAATATTTTATGTATGTCCTGTAACGTTATATAATAATTTCTTATAGTATAAAATAGAAGGATGTTTTGAAATTCTGAAATGAAAATGAAATGAATCGTGAAAATAGTCACTTTTATGATATATTTCAAAATATTTTGATCTATTTTGCATATCTTTTTAAAGAATTTTCAAAATGTTTAGTTCATCATAGTCTCATGTCCTGCCACGCCATCTTCATACTCTTTAGAGTTATATTATCCTTAGTTATAAAAAAATGTTCTAAAGAAACTCAAAGTATGAATTGTAACAAAAAATTTTTGTATAGAACAGTTGAATATCCGAAGTTTTCAACTGTGTACGTTCCGAAAAGTAAAGGGCTATTTAAAAATGTATAATATAAACTTGTAGATGGTTCTATCATGCAATTTAATCTGTTTTTAAACAAATACAAAACTTTCGTCAACATGTATCTTTATGTTTATTCATATCATTTATTGATTTTAAATAGATTACCGATTTTTGATATACATAAGCATTCGAAAACGTTGGCGCTCGTCAGTGGCCATCTATCGTAAATCAACTAAATAAAAAGGAAACCTTAAACAGAGTTTTATTCTAGTCTCAGTTCTAAAGGATTTCAACTTTTACTTGATCCGCAACATTACCGAATCCCCTCCGCTTTTTCTGTGAAGCCTGCACATTCTAAGAATTGAATGATGTAAGAATAATAATAACGACTATAATAATGATAATAATTATTATATTAATCTAAAACCCCTAGCAATTTTATTCTGTTATTTATTATAAATTAAAAAAACTTTCAATAGCTTAGAGCTTTTAAAATAAATTTTTCAACAATTATAATAACAAAATTTCTGTTTGGTTTAAAATTTCAATCTGATGTTTATTTTTCTAATGAAATTCTTAATCTGAAAGTATAATATTCTCGAAAAATATTTTTCTTTCGACAAAGCAGCGGAAATCTATTTTCCCCTATTTTGAATAACTATCTTTACGAGCTTAGGAAAGATTGAAATGCGATTGGGCCTCGAAAGCGAGAAGTTTTTAGTATAAACCGGTAGGTTCTGGGATTAAAATGCGTTTTCGTGGATCGCGCCCTATGAGAGGGCATTACGGGCACAAAAAAACATGCCATCCGTTAAAAGCGAGGGTTCTTCGACCAAAAGAAATACCAAAGCGGTTCAATTAATCATATTTCGAAAATCATTCCATGCTGAGATCTCGTCGTCCAGATAGCGAAGAGCATCCCAAACTCAAGAGTCATATAATGAACCAGAATGCCTCTATGCTGCAGTCAGGTGGTTTATATTTAATGCACATGCGTCTTTGCGAATTGGTCCGATATTTATCACAGTAGTTTTCAATCATTTAAAGCTAATATTATTTTAATTAGTTTTATAATTAAAACAAAGTTTCAAATAAAAAGCTGTTTCAAAAAATTAAAGAATCCACTGAAAATGCCTAGTATGAATGATTCTAAATCTTAGAATACATATTTGAGAAACTTTGACATTTTTTTCAAAAATTAAATAATTTTTTATAATAAGTCCAAAATAAAAATATTTAGAATTACTTTATTTATTTATTACTTAATTATATTCTTGATTCTTTAATAATACTCAAGATTTAAAACATTTAAAAAAAGTAAGGCATAAGAAAATCTAAATATTACGTATACGTAAAAACTTTAACACATTCATATTTTCAATTTTACAAAATTAAAGTCGTCATTTTGAATAATTTGAAATTTGGAAGGCCTTCAAATTGGAATGATTCCAAAATGTAAAGTTTCTAATAACATAGTACTTCCTATATATTTATGTTTCGTTAATATTACATATGTTGCATAATTTCACCCAAATTTTAATTCTTTCCACATTTTTTTTACTTCCAAATTTGATAGTAACAAAAATAAAAACCTTCATAACTATATTTTAATGTAGAAGTTACCATTAATAAATTTTCATTCTGTATGATTGGAAAACCCCTCAATTTCAAACGATTTGCAATTTTAAGACCTCGTAAAGCATTTTAAACTTTTTCTCTAAAACAATACTAATGAAAAGAAATTTGTAAAGTTTTTGAAGATTCAAAAGTCTCTAAATACGAAACTTTTCAATATACTTATATTTTAAATCAAGATTCGCGTTAGTGAAGCATTACCAAGTACAAAAAAAAACCAAGAATCCTTATCTGGAATAATCCAATAGATTTATGAATTTTCGTGGATTTTCAGTGAACCGAGCCACTCTTTCCGTTTTGAATTAAAATTGAAAAATCAAATCGAAATTTCAATTAAATAATGTAGTACCGTTTAAATTAATTAAAAAATCAATCGATTTAATTTTGATGATTTGGTAGCTTATAATACGTTGATTTACATTAGCGGTGCAGTTATCGCTTAGAGAGTAAGTTTGTTCAGAAAATACTGCATTTTAAACAAAATTGCTGTCGATCTTTGAGAATCCACAGTTAATTTTGAATCATCGTAAAATATAAAATAAATTTTTCTTATTAAACTGTGAAATACGTGTCCCTTTATTTTCACCATAAAATGATATATCCAAATGCCAAATCATTCTGAAAGCCTAATCTGCACCTCACTGCCTGATTTGAAATGGAACAAAATTGGTCTATAAGTATATTCTGAACAATTCCTTAATATATAAAAATAATTTTTTCTCCAATATTTCAAACTTCCATTGGTAATCCCTCAGAATATTTTTAACGCTGAAATATTTTAAATTCTAAAACATAACGTAATTTAAAAAATAATATAAAGAGAAAGTCTTTTTTGAAGAATAAAAAATGCAGTTAAAAGATATACTGAACGTTGTCTCGACATTTGTAAAATGATCTCTGGCCTCTTTCCTTTGTTGGCGTACAATTACATCTAATTTGACTTAAATAAGAGCAAAAGAATCGGTTTGCTCGCGCATGCCTGCAGAATATGAGAGATCCTATATCCAAGGGAATAAGGAAGGTAAAAAAAAGGGAGACTGAGAAGGAAATATTTTTCCCTCCTCTATGACTCTCGATCTCTCTTGTTCCCTCGATCTGCTCTTGACTTGCCCTACCTTCGCAGCCGTTCACGGAGGAGGATTTTTAAATTTTGTCACGTTCAAGTTTAAACACAGTCATTTGCGCACTCTTCCTCCCATGCCTATGCCTTTTGCCATTGCCGATTCTGATGCGATCTCTTTCCCTCCCACTGTTCATTTCTTGTTTCTTTCTCTTCCTTTCTTTCCCATTCTTCCTTCTCGAACCGGAGATAGCATCCTTTTATGATTATTTTTCGTTCCAAATTCGAATCGGTCTTTCCTCGTCTCGAAATTACGCTATTTCAAAATTATAACAGCTGCCCTGGAAGGGCAAAGTATTGTCGAGAAACGTAGATAATTTTACAAGGTATGAGGGTCAATTATTTTATGGCTGCAACTTCAGGCAGACGTAATAACGCGAGAAAAAAAATCGTTTCTCGATCAAATGCGACTGAGAGCTAGCAGAAAAGTAGGGTGCTTAGAATGCATCAAAATTGGTCGATGTTTTTTTTTAAATATAAACGTTGCCTATACACACTAACCTGAATCTTCAATTTTTGTAAGTGCCATTCAAATTGTAAGACATGGCTATTCGAGGATTAACCTTTATTATGAATATTTCTGTCCTTACGTTTCACAAATCAAAGAAATTCATAATTTCTTAAGTTACGAAATTGGAGTCTGTTCTATTTGAATTCTGCCAAATTAAAGGACGTTTACTAGTTATCTCCCAAGTGTGAAGTCACATACGGCCCAACATTGGCCCATAGTCGGAAAAAACATTTTTGAAACTCGGCCGCCATTATCACGCCAATGAAGGAATGATAACTATGGCCTGCACTTGACAGCCAAGGTTTGGCTGCCATTGTCGGCCCAACACTGAGATTGGACCAAACCTAGCTACCATCGTTGCGCCATTACCGGATTGATAACTATGGCCTTGACTTGGCAGCCAATGCTTGGCTGCCATTGTCGGCCCAATACTGCCATAGTCTAAAGTCTAAGGATATGATAAAAAGGGTGTTTAGAAAATAAATATTAATTGATTGCGAGTACTTTAAATATAAATATTAATAATGGTTCTGTTTAGATTGACTCTATATATTACATTTTGAACATTATATTACAAATAAAATTTCTAACGCTACGGGGTATCGAAGCTACATTGCTAAATCTATCGCCTAGCAGTCGGGAGTGCTAACCACTGCGCTAAACCGACAAGTTGAAACTCTGTGAAAAAGCCATCCTCATAAGTTGCAGTTCAGAAAAGTTAAAGAACCAAATTTTAAGCTCTCTTTTTCTAATTATTTATTATTATGCGACGTTGTGTAAATGTAAAATACACGAACTGTTTGCAGGAATATCAATACAATCATTTTAAAATAAATAATGTAAATCGATTACAATTTTTCTTCGCGTAATATTTCATTCTTGTCCGTTGTAGCCTGCTTCACAACTTTTTGCAATGACAGGAAATGTAATTTTTCATAAACATTAAACATTTTTAATGACACAACTTAACAAATTTCATAGTGAACTTGGACAATTTTTCAAATAAAATTTTTTTTTATTTTTCGTGTAAGATTTGTTTATTAGGTGCTAAAAGTGAGACTTAGCGAAATAAAAAGCCAATTTTGGGCTAAGCATCGGTGGAGGATCGGCAAATATAAAATGCCAAAATGGGCTGCCAGCACTGGCTCAACATTGGGCCGATTTAAATAAAACCTGTTTTTCCGTGGTAAAAGTAATATACTGTCACTGGGCCAGACTTTGGCTGATCCTCGTAAAACATGGTTCCCCGTACTAAAAGTGAGACTTGGCGCAATAAAGTGCCGATACTGGGCCAAGCATCGGTGGAGGATCGGCAAATATAAATAGCCAATATAAACTGCCAGCACTGGCTCAACACTGAGCCGATTAAAATACCGATATTGGCCTAATAACTTTAGCAGAACTTGGGCTGCCAAAATTGGACCAACACTGGGCCGTGTATTCAGCTCCGGCAATTCGCACTTGAGTTTAAGCTGCAAAATGAGCATTTTTGAAAATGGTTTATATAAATTTGGGAAAAGTATTCTAATACCCAATTTTAAGTAATTTGGAAAAGAGTTAATGTTGAAGTTCACAAAACATATTTAAGGTTAAAATTGTTTACTTAACAATGTTTATGTGGAGTTTCATGTTTTTCACTCCTCTTAGGATACTTGTGCAATTATGATTTAAACATAATGCTGTAGTGTTCATTTTATTCCTTGAAAAAAGCTTTT
>NC_046666.1:77007565-77010313 GCF_010883055.1 Belonocnema kinseyi | reverse complement strand
GGCTCTTCCGACTTCAAATATGAGGTGAAAATATGGGCCAAATGCTGATGGGTTGAAGAAAACTTCTTTCACCAGAAGGTTTTGATACAATCTGGTCCCGGTACGGAATAGTTCTTCATCCCTCTTAATACTTCTTTCACCTCCTCGGTAGTGATGGGTTAGCACACGGAAAAAAATGGAAAGTCAGGTTTGTCCATATAAATGTGCAGACAGATCATATTGCAGGGTCGACTATAGGACAGCTCTTGAATATGGCTAAAGCGGCTATCTCTAGAAAATAAAAAGAAGACGTCCAAATCGGCAATCTCAGAAAGACGTCTCGATTGTTTCAGATCGTCTTCTCGGTCATCTGAAGCTGGCTGACCGTATCATTGTGAAGGGTCGCATCGGAAATCTCAGATGGTCGATTTGATTTTCTCAGACATTCGACTGGGTCATATTTGATGGTCGGTTCGATTATCTTAGAATTTTGACGTAGTCATTTCGTATGGGCGATTCGATCATTTTTAAAGAGTCGACTTGATTATTTCCTAGTGTCAATACAAATATTCAAGAAAGGAAAATTCGGTTATCACAAAGGGTCGATTCGAAAATCTGAGATGGTGGAAAGGACTATTTATGATAGTCAAATACATATTTTAAAATTATTTTTAACAATTTTTTGGATTCTCTATATCTGAACTGGCATGAGGTGTTACTAAATAAATAGTGGAAAGTCCTTTATCGATTGATTTAGAGTAAGCATTCCGATAATAATCTTAAATTTAAAAATTACTAATGCATATAAAAAACTTTAAAAATGTAATTAATAAGAAATAATTATTTATGAATTTAATGTTAAAGCTTTTTCTACGAATTTTCACTACAGTTGCAGCTCTCCATCAACTGGATGTAGGAGGACGAGTAAATTGACCCTGCCCCTACCATCTGCTTTTCCACAAAACCCAGGAGTTGATGTCTGAACTGAAAAATAAATATTAATCTTAATTTAATGAATCCAATTCCAGTTTATCCTAAATCGATTAATGCTAGAATTAACAGTGATAATTGAAATCATTCAAATCTATTTTAAACTTACATTAACCCAAAAAAAGTAGAACGAAATGTCTTAAATCTCACATTACTTACGGAAAATATTAAGATTACAATTACCTACTTAAAACAGGTACTTTCAGAATGAGATATTTTCAATGTATCCTCAATAATTTCACTCACTTTACACCGGAAACGTTGGGAAAAACTTTTTTCTTAATAGATATCGCCATGCAGTCTACGAGTCCGTTATACTAAATTGGAGCCAATTAGCGATATCCTTTAAATTTTTACGCGCATGATTGACGCGCAAAAATCAAGCAATTGACCATACGCAATGGCTTATCTGCTCCTTCGTGGATGGTCGAAATGAGGGAAAACAATATGTGCGTATTGACCATACCGAAAAGCATACCTTAGTTATCCCTGATAGTGAGTATGATGTTCTTATAAAAGTCAGACTGACGATATAATAAGAGTCTTTTAAACCATGTCGAAAAAAATTTGAAAGGACCATTCGACCATGTAGAAAGACTTGCTGGCTCTATAAATTTTGACCATATAACTTTGACCATACATTTTTCTCCGTGCATTCTTTATCAGGTGTTATGAGGGCAACACATAACTCCTTGAAGCTATTTATATTTTCTGGTCTTCGTCCAGTCTATACTGAACTTCGTAGACTTCTCTCCAAAATACTTCGACCCCCTCTAGTTTGGGTGGGTGTTCGACAGTAACTGGAGGGTCTTGGAAGAGTCGAGATGGGTCAGAGAGAAACTTTTGATTTTCTTTGACCCACTTCTCCCTCCGCTCTAGACTTCTCTTAGCGTCAGATAGTATACGCATTCTCTCAACAATATGCTGCCTGATGATCAGCAGCTTTGACTTGTTAAGTGTGTGATAACGGGTCCGGAGTTCGCGCGCGAACTTTCGAACCTTGGCGGTAAAATTCCTGCCAGATGTGATGTAGTCAATCACACATTGAATGCGGGACGCGTACTGTCTTGCCCAGTCTATCTTTATGGCAAGTTGATGCATTCGTCTTTTGGTCTTATGATCAGCCGTTGGTTTTGTTTTACGGTTCGCATCGGCCAAAGCTCTCGCTGCATTATACACACAATAATTGATAGCCCAGAGGTCGAATTCACCGGAAAAATGTCCAAGAAGCTCGTCATCCATTTCAACCAGATCTTTAGGCTTGAGAGAAACCTTAGTGTTGATGTTTCTCCGGATCGTAAAGCATCGCTCTTCATCTATTGGATGCCTGCCCGCGGTTGGGCTTAGTGTCGCCTCTCTTTCTTTGTTGCCGGCTTGTTCTAGCTGTGGTAGAGTAGGCGTTCCGCCTACATAGCCCCTTTTACGGAGTAGTTCAGCATGGTTTCGCAGACGTTGCTGCGAAAAGTGCGATAGCTCCGGGTGTTTCTCGCACCACAGAGCATGCAGCCGTGCCATGTAACCCCGTTCACGGACCACACTCGCATCGTAGCACTCTAGCAAGTCGTGATTCAGTTGCTCCGTCCACCCAAAGGTCACGAGATCCCGCCGATCCATCGAATTGAATCCATTTTCATTGGCTCCCCCCGCTCTAGATTGTTTGGCATTGTTGGCCGACCGATTGTCGGGAGTCCTGCGCGTTCTGTTGTTTTGAACCGCACTTACTACAACTATGTTTGGTGTTGTCATTGTTGTTCCCACGAGAAGCTAGGGAAAGGGGTT
>NC_046666.1:77005426-77007465 GCF_010883055.1 Belonocnema kinseyi | reverse complement strand
GACTTATCATCTGTCTTTTGGAAATCTTAAAGGTTCATCCGCAAATAGTTGGGTGCATAGAGAGATTGATGCGGCTTTGGAAAACCAGATTTACTATCTCATTTGGAAAAAATCGTGTGACAACTAACAAGGTCATGTTTCAGAGAGGTGTCTATCAGGGCGACACCATGAGCCTACTCCTCTTTTGCCTTACATTATTGCCACTATCTCTAGCACTGCGCCATTCCGACAGGTACTTGTGCGGCAAACCTGCAGATCGAAAGTACAAGTTCACTCATGTATTTTACATGGACGACCTTAAGATCTATGCTAAAAACAAAGAGCAACTGCATCTAGCTCTGGGGATTGTCGAACGGTATACTAAGGAAATTGGAATGGAATTTGGGTTAGACAAATGCGCCAAGGTTTATTTGAAGCGAGAAAAACTTAATGGCATCCCTGAAAATCCTGAGCTCTTTGATAAAAGCGCCATACGACACCTTTGCGCTGGAGAGACTTATACATACCTGGGCGTGCCACAGAGCTGCATTCAGGATGTGACATCTGTAAAGGATACTCTCCGAAGCAGATACAAACGTCTCATCCGACAGATTTGGTCTTCCGAACTGTCGGCAAGGAAAAAAGTATCTGCAACGAACATGCTTGCCATCCCGGTACTACTCTATTCATTTGGAGTAGTTCCATGGACGAAGAACGAGCTCAGATCTCTTGATATCGGGACAAGAAAGGTTATGCACATGAAAAAAAGCATGCATCTTAAGTCTTCCGTTCCGCGACTGTACATCTCACGCCGTCGAGGGGGTCGCGGAATATTGATTCTTGAATGTCTTCACAACAGGATTATTCTGGGTACAGCACATAGAGTTGCAAATGGAAGAGACCCTCTCCTTGAAATGGTCAGGATTCACGAAGAAGTGGGCAAAGGAGCATTTCTGTACAAAGCAGCGGAGGAGGCTGCTGAAACCCTTGGACTTGACTTCAGTATTAGGGGTGAGCAAAATGCATAAAATCTTATCTATCTCGAGTACTCACTCCAGAAAGCCCGGATTAAGAAAGCACAAAAGAAAAATTTCGTGAACAGCTCCTCGATAAGAGGATGCACGGTATCTTCCACAGAAATGTGAAGGATCAGTCAATGTCTTGTGAGCTAACGTTTGCTTTCCTTAAATCGCCCGGATTGAAGTCTGGTACAGAGGGTTTCATTTTTGCATGCCAAGACGGTATCATTTCCACCTTAACATACCGTCGCCACATTTTGAGCCAAGACATTCCCGATGATAGCTACAGGGCGTGCCATGCACACCCCGAGCATTTAGTTCACATACTATCTAGTTGTCCAACTCACGCGGGACCGACCTACATTCAAAGGCACAATGCGGCACTAAGAGTGCTTTATTACCATCTCTGTCACTCCTACGGCATTCACCTTAATATCGCTCCTCTAAATGCTCCTAGGGAAATTGAGTCAATTGTCGAGAATGGGAAGTGCCGCATATGCTGGAACTTTATATTTTCGACAATTGTTTCTGTTGCTCACTCGAGGCTTGACATGGTTCTTCTTGACTTCGAGAAGCCAACCATGTTCGTTATCGAATTTTCGGCACCAGCTGACAAAAACATCATAGCCAAGGAGAATGAAAATAAAGAGAGATATCGAGACCTTATAAGGGAGTTGCAACGATTGTACCCGGAATATTCTGTTAAACTGATCGTCCTTATCATCGGCGCTCTTGGAGGTGCCAAGCTTTCACTTGCTAATGGCCTAAAAAGCATCCCTGCGTGTCAACAATATGCTAGAACACTTGCGGGAAAAATGCAGAAGGTGGTTGTCCTTGGGTCGCTCCTTGTTCTTAGCGTGCACGAGGCTTTTGCTGGATCGTCGTATTGATTCGTTTACAGACTGTAACCACCTATCTCACGGTTGTGAAACGTGGTTGTGGCTGAAATTTTACCGCGATTTCGCTGGAAGCGGGTGAAATTTTTCAGATTAGCACCCGCTCCCGGCGAAATCCTGCGGATGTCCTAACGACAAATTTTTA